>NC_081430.1:58029176-58059176 GCF_949786415.1 Peromyscus eremicus | reverse complement strand
GAAGTGGGTGGGTTTTGAGACTTGTAAACCCCATTACAGCTGTGGCGAAAGACCACCCTCACACCATCTCCTCACTCTTGGAGATAGGTCCCCTCTTGAACCACCTGGACCCTGGCCACTGGGCATCTGCTTTTGTTCACATAGCTTTTGTAGGACCTCATATAATTGGAATCATAAAGAGTGTGGTATTTTGTGTCTGGCTGCTTTCTCTTTGAATACTAATCGTGAACTTCATTGTTACATGTCTTCAAGATGAGTTCATGTTCCTTTTTAGGAAGGACTGAGGTCTATGATGCACCATGATGATTTTATCTGCAATGTGTATGGCAAACATTTAGGTCATTTCTAATTTTTGCTGGTTTTAAAGAATGCTACCGTGAAGGGTCTTGTGAAAGTCTTTGTGTGGACATGTGTAAAAGCCCAGGAGTGGAATTGACATATTGTATATTTAACTTCCAAGGAAAGAACAGATCACTTTTTCCAAGCTGCCTGCACAGCCCTGCGTTTCTCCCAGCGCTGTATGGGGGCTCTGGCTGTTCCCAAATGCCCTCATCGATGCTTGGTGTTGCTGGTGTTTTGTGTTTTCAGGAATGAGGCAGTGATTCTCTGGAGTCTTGATTTGACTTTTTTAATCAACAGTGACTATTAGCAACTCTTCCTACATTTCTTGGCCCTCTGTATACCTTCTGTGAGGTGTCTATTTCAAATGGTTTAATTTTTTGTTGTATATTTTGGTCAAGCAGTGAGATTGTCTTACAGTCGGACTATAACAAATGTTTATATATTCTAGATGCAAGTCCCCCCTTTTCAGGTATACATCTCACAAACACCTTTTCTTAGCCTAATTGGCTTCTGTTTTCATTTTCCTCATGGTGATACTCAATTTATCTCTTTTTACATTTTTGATAACCATAATGAAATTTATTTGAAGGTAATTTTTTTCTTTTCATTTGATGGAGATATATATATATATTCTTCTATAGTCTCAATATGCACTGTTTTTTGTGTCCTGTTGAGCAAATCTGTTCTCACCTAAGGCCACAGCCATCTACTTCCTTACTTGTACAACGTTTATGGCTTAGATTTCTCATTTTAGTCAGTGACACATTTGAAGTAACAAGGCATAGGTAAAGGTTAAGCTGCATATCTTTCTTGCTGCGTATGAATGGCCAATTATTTAAGCATTTGTTGAAGACATTATCTTTGCCCCATGGGATTGCCTTGGAAACTTCATTAAAAGTCAATTGGCTAGGGCTGGAAAGATGGCTCAGTGGTTAAGAATACTTGCTACATTTGTAGAGGACTCAGGTTCCATTCTCAGTACCCAAGATGGGCGGCCCACGGCTGCCTGCAATCTCACAAGGGATCTGACACCCTCTTCTGGCCTTTATGGGCACATACACTCATGTTGTGCATATACATGGAACTTAGGAACACACACATATACACAAAATAAAATAAAACAAAGTAAATAAGTCAATAAAAAGTCAATTGGCCGTGTAAGTGCAGATATATTTAATTTTTTATTTGGCACACTACTCCACCTGTCCATCTTCATGCCAATAGCATATTGTCTTGTTTATGTATCTCTACAATTATAGACTTTTAGAAAATTATTGGTTTATGTGTGTATGTGCACATGAATGTAGGTGCTCACAGAGGCCAGAAGAGGGTGTCAGATCCCCTGAAGCTGTAGTTACAGACCATTGTAAGCCCTCAGTTACACGCTGGGAATTGAACCTAGGTCCTCTGCAAAAACAGGAAGTGCTCTTAACCGCTGAGGCTTCTCTCCAGTTCCTATAACAACTATTGACATGAAATGGCATGGGCCATCCAAAGATATTTTTTCCTTTAAAGATTATTTTGGCTATCCTCTAATCATTTTTGTCAACTTCTACAAACAGAGCCTTTTCTATTAGCATTGTGACTTCACTGAATCTTTACATCAACTGGGGGTGGGGGTGGGGAGAAAACGTCTCACTAAGTGAGCCTTCTGATCTGTGAACACAACACATCATTATTCACTCAAATCCTTTTCATTTTAATGAGATTGCTTATAGTTCTTACTGTGTAGATCTTAGATACTTTGGCAACTGTATCTCTAGTACTTCATAACTTTTGCACTATTTAAAAAGATGTGTTCATTTTTTTTTTTCGAGACAGGGTTTCTCTGTGTAGCTTTGCGCCTTTCCTGGGACCCACTTGGTAGCCCAGGCTGGCCTCGAACTCACAGAGATCCGCCTGCCTCTGCCTCCCGAGTGCTGGGAGATGTATTCATTTTTTATTTTATGTGGATGGGTATTTTGACTGCATGTATGTCTGTGCACCAATTGTATGCAGTGCCCACGGAGGCTGGAAGAGGGCGTTAGATTCTCTGGAACTGGAATTACAGATGGTTGTGAGGCACCATGTGGATGCTTGGAACTAAACCCAGGTCCTCTTCAAGAGCAGCCAGTGCTCTTTTCTTTTGAGCCATCTCTTCAGCTCCTTTATATGCTATTTTAAGTAGTATTTAAAAATAAATTAAAAGAGGGTCTTCTATGGATCAGGCTGTCCTCAAACTTGCTATGAAGCTGATGTTGGCTTTGGATCCTTGATCCCCCTGCTTCCATAGCCCTGATGCTGGCAGTACAGGCCCACACCAGCATGTCCATGATTTTAAATGGCATAAAAAACTTCAGTTTTGCTGCTGGTAGGTACAGACACACATGTATCTAACTGACATGTATCTTGTACCCTTGCTGGAGTTCTTGCACTAAAGTTACTATAGTTTCTAAAGTAGTAAGTTTTGTAGATTTTTTAAAATGTTGTATAGGGAGCAAATAAAGGCAGTTTGATTGTCATTCTCTTTACTTACTTAATTGCTTTGTTTCTTGACTTGAGTCTCCAGTAACTAGGCATGCTGAATACCCTGGGAAAGAGAGAACATTCTTGACTTAGTTCTGGGTTCAGAGGCTAGCACACAGTCATGATGCAGTGTGACACCAGCTGCTTTGTAGTACTGATATCTCATAGTGACTATGCTGTTAGTGCTTTGTCAAGTTGACATAAGCTGGAATCATGTGACAAGAGTGAACTTCAGTTGAGAGGATGCCTCCATTAGACTGGTGTGCAGGCATATCCATGGGGCATTTTCTTGATTTATGATTGATATGGGCGGTCCCAGCTCACTGTGTGTGGTGCCACCCCTGGGCATGTAGGCCTGGGATGTATAAAGAGGTAAGCTGATGGAGCTGAAGAGATGGCTCAGTGGTAAGAGAACTTGCTGCTCTTGCAGAGGCTCTGAGTTCAATTCCCAGCATCCATATGGCTGCTATCTATAGCTCTAGTTCCAGGGGATCTGGCACCCTCTTCTGGCCTGTGTGGGAAACAGGCACACACATGGTGTACCAATACCCAACATATAAAATTTTAAAAGTTAAAAAACATTTTTTAAGCAAGCTGAGCAAGCCCTGGAGAATAAAGCAGTCAGCAGCACTTCTCCATGGTCTCTGCTTCAGTTCCTGCCTCCTGGACTTCTCCATGGTCTCTGCTTCAGTTCCTGCCTCCAGGACTTCTCCATGGTCTCTGCTTCAGTTCCTGCCTCCAGGACTTCTCCATGGTCTCTGCTTCAGTTCCTGCCTTCAGGACTTCTCCATGGTCTCTGCTTCAGTTCCTGCCCCAGGTTCTTGCTGTGGCTTCTCTCAATGATGGATTATGATGTAGAAGTGTAAGCCAAATAAACCTTTTCCTCCCCAAGTTGCTGTTAGTCATGGTGTTTATCACAGCAACAAGAAGAAAACAAGGACAGTTACTTTATCTAAATTTAAACCTAATGGCCAATGATGATGAGCATTTCCCTTGTAGTTAACCTTCCTCGTGCCTCCTAAGGGCCTTCAAGCATGTAATCACTTCTTAAAAATTCATTTCATAAATTTTATTTATTGAGCCTCATGCCTTATTTATAAGATATGGATACAAATCCTTTAACAGTTATATTATTTGCATATGTAACTCATGGCCCTTTTCTTTAAAAATTATTGCTTTATATATGTATACATGGTAAATATATAAATACAACCTACTGTGCCCATTTAGTGTTTCTCACATTTATATGTTTGTAGGGGCTGACCACTGGTATCGGATAACCAATAGGAGCTTATCCTGGGAAGACTAATTCTACCCTTCTTGGCAGTCATTAATTGTCTGTAGCTCTTCATCTAGGGGTAGAGTTCTATGAGATTTCTCCCATCCACATTTGGCTACCAACTGGTGTTGTCACTGTTCAGGCCTTGTTCAGGCATCATATTATTGAGATTTTTGTGGGCGCAACTTTCTGTCATGTCTAGGAGATACAATCTCACAACAAACTTTTGGGTCCTCTGGCTCTTACTGTCTTTCTGCCCCTCTCCCATGATGTTCCCTGAGCCTTGGGTTTGGGGTTGTGTTGTAGATGTATCAACTGGAGGTAGGCATCCCATAGTCAGTGCCATCTGCATTTTGAACATCATAGCCATCTGTAATAGCCTCCATCTTCTGAAAAAAGAAGCTTCTTTGATGAAGGGTGAGAGTTATACTTGTCTGTGGGTACAAAGATAAATATTTAGAATGCAGTCAGGGATAATACAGGTTTAGGAAAGTGGCTTTATCGGTTTCTCCTTGATCCAGGACATTCCTAGTGCCAGGTGGTCATCTAGGTTATGGTGTCAAGCGCGATCTTCCTCTTATTGAGTGGGCCTTAAGTCCTGTTCGACAGCTGTTGGTTCCACCAAGATGTCAGCGCCACTACTGCACCATCAGGGATCTCCTGCCGTGCTGGTCACTGTCGTGGTTCATAGGTGTCACAGCTGGGAAGGATTGTTGGTTGCTTTGCTCCCTTGGCAGCTTGTGTAGCACCTTCTGGTACTGTGTAAGCTAGTCCTCAGGGAGGAGACATTCAGGTCAGACCCAGCTCAGGTCATCCGAGTCCTGTGTCTGAAGTGCATGGTGTCTTCAGCAGTAGGGACTTAGCTTCAACTTCTCTGTATTGTCCTTTCCCCCAGTTAATGGATCTGCAATGGATAAGAAGATTCTGTACCTTTCTAATTGGAGAGTAAGCATTTACATTTTGAATAAATTAAATTTTATACATTGTGGTTTGGATAGCATATGTAAGAAAGAAAGATTTCCTACCTTCATATTTCAACATATTATTCCACCTTGGCACATTTGTTAAATCAATTAACCATTAATATATAGGTAAATTAGTGGCTAATTCTACTTCTTTGATGTGTATATCTGTAATTAAGCCAATATCTAGCTGCTGTCATGGTTTACTTTGTAGTAAAATGATATGCTCTTGAATGAGATTTGCAAGTATTTTGTTACAAATTTTTACCTCAAAGTTCATCAGGAAAATTGATCTGTAATGCCCCCCTGCCCTGTTTTGGGGGGCATCTATCTACTTTTGATATCACGGCAGCGCTGACTTCATACAAAGTGTTTGATGGTGTTTGCCCCTTTTCCGGTTTATGGAATAGTTTGAGAAAGCATTGGTGTAAGTTCTTAGAAGTTCTGGCAAAACTCACTGGGAACCTATCTGGGCCTGGCCTTTTCCAGCTGGGAGATTTGTAAGGTGCTGCTTTGACCACAGCGCTTGTTAAATGTCTGTTTGCATTGTTTATCTCGCGTTAACTTAATTTGGGTGTGTCATGTGCATCTAGACATATTACCTTCACCCATATCTTTAAGCTTTTCCAATTAGTAGAGTGAGTATGTGTTTTCAAGTAAAGCCTAATGACTTCTTGGATTTTATTGGTATCTATTGTAATTTCTCCCTTTACATGTCTAACTTTGTTCGTTTGGATCTTTTCTCTCTTTCTTCTGGTTAGTTTCTTTTGGTACATCAATCACGTTTCTTTTTTCAAGGAATCAACTCTTTGGTTCATTGACTCCTTTGTAGTTTTTGTTTGTTTCTTTGTTTGTGTCCACTTTATTAATTTTTGCCCGGATCTTAATGATTCCTTTCCATCTACTGATTTGGGATTTGGCTTGTTCTTTTTTTTTTCTTCAGAGTTTTAAGGTATGTTGTTATTTATTTGCAAGCTCTCTTGTTTCTTAATGTAGATATTTAAGCTATAAACTTCCCTCTTGGGAAGCTTTTGTTGCATCCCATAGGTTTTGGTACGTTGTATTTTCATTTTCATTTGATTTAATAATTTTTTATTTCCTTTTTGATTTCTTCAAGGGCCCATTCCTCATTCAATAGGGTATTTCTTACCCTCCATGAGTCTGTGTGTGCTCTGGGCTTTCTCTTGCTATCGATTTATAGTCTGTTCCATTGTGATCAGGGGATTATTGCAACTCTCCTGCATTTGGTGAGCTTTGCTTTGAGCCTTAATGTATTGTCTATTTCAGAGGGGGTTTCTTGGGCTGTTAGGAAGAATGTATGTTCTGCAGACTTGGAATGGAATGTTCTGTAAATACGTTAAATACGTTGAATTTATGATGCCATTTGATTCATGTATTTCTTTTCTTTTTGTTGAGAAGGCCTGCCAGTTCCTGAGAATGGGGTATTGAACTCACCAACCGTTGTGCTCAGGTTAATCTGTGACTTTACATACAATAGTATTTGTTTTATGAAACCGGGTATACCTGTGTTGGGGCGTTTATGTTTAGAGTCACAGTGTCTTCTTGATGACTTGTTTCTGTAGCCAGTATGAAGTGGGCTTCTTAATTGCTTTTCACTGCTTTGGGTAGGAAGTCTATTTTGTCAGGTACTGGAACATTGACTCCTGTTTGTTTCCTAGGTCCGTTTGCTTTGAACACCTTTTCCATCCTTTGACCCCAAGACAGTGTCTGTCTTTTGTGGTGAGGTGCATTTCTTGGAGGCAGCAAATAGGAAGGCCATGCTTGATGATCCAACCTCCTAGTCTGTACCTTTTGACAGGGGACTTAAGATCATTAATACTCAGACTTATTTTTTAAATGCTTCTACTGATTGTTGCCATTTTGTTGATTCTGTAGTGTTTTGTTTCCTCTTTCTCTCTTGGTTAACTGTTATTCTAGCACCATCTATTCTTTCCCGTGGCCTCACAGACTTGTTTTTCTCTGGTCTGAAGGATACCTTCAAGTGTTTTCTGTAGAACTGGCTTACAGTCATAAATTCCTTTACCTTTTTTTTTTTTAATCATGAAAAGTTTTCATTTTTCCTTTGATGATTAGAGTATTCGGGTTGGCAATTGTTGTCTTTCACAACTGGAAATACAGCTATCCGGGCCCTCCTGGCTTTGAAAGTCTCTGTTGGATGATTCGCTGTTGCTCTGAAGGGCCTGCCTTTCTGCGCGACCCTGGCTGCTTTCACCGTGTTGTCTCTGTTCTGTGTGTTAGTGTTTTAATTATAGTGTGATAGTGTGACAGGAGAACTTCTTTCCTAGTCTTGTCTATGTGGTATCCCAAATGCTTTCTCAGATAGAGGCCTCTTCCTAACTCCAGGAAGTGCTATATGTTATAGTCAGAACTTACTCGGCTTTTTCTTCTTACGTCTAGTTTAACAATTTTTATATTTTCATTGAAACAGTTGGTCGATCACGTTTTATATGATCAGTGATAATGTTGGTGTAGTCAGTGGTGTGGTGGGGCTACACCTGCTCTTTGATTCAAAATGTTTGCTATCTGTTCCTCCTTTCCTACCCTCTGTTGTAAGCAATTTCCAGTTGTCATTTTTTATCCCACTTTTATTTTTCAACTAAATAATTTTTTGTCATTGCTCCATAAACCACACTATTCACAAAGTTCATCTTTAACTTCTTGCCATTTCCTTAATAATAACTTAATTCTGGTGAAAACACAATGACTTGAGGCTGGAGAGATGTTTGTGGTTAAAAACACAGGATGCTCTTCCAGAGGACCCGAAGTCGGTTCCTGGCTCCTGACAATCCTTTGTAACTCTAGTTCTAGGGGATCTGATGCCCTCTTCTGACCTCTACAGGCACCTGGTGTATAACATATATGTAGGCCAAGTACTCATACATATAAAATAAAAATAAATACATCTTTAAAAAAAAATCAGCCTTACTGAGCATAGCTCCATTTTTTCATTTGTGTTCTTCTCAAATAGTGCTAATATTCTCTAACAAAATATACATATTCCAGAACGTGGAATGTCTGCCTGAGAAAGCTGCAAGTCCTGAGTACAACCAACCCAAGCGAGAGGTCATGTGTTGCAAATGACTGGACTGTTGGAATGGATCCGTTCGAGCTCACCGAAGTTCACATGAAGCCAACACGTGCCCCACAGGTAATGTCCCTGCTAGATTTTAGTCTTGCTTTGGTCCGATCTTTCCTCACTGTCTTGTCCCTCCCTTTGAAATGCAAATGCCTGCTCCATGCCTTTGTATGCTGGAAATGTGTAACTTAAGTTTTGGCTTTAGAGAGGCTCCCAGTTGAAAGACTTCTTTGGGACTCAGAAGAGACTGAACTTTGGCCTTTTGAGCAGAATCGGGACTGTTAAGACTATGGGGCCTTTTGAAGTTGGACTAAGTACATTTTGAATTATGAAGTGGCTGTGAGCCTTTGTGGGCCAGGTGCGGCTTGAATCTGAAATGTCCTCCCCAGGCTCCTGTTTGCAATGCTAGGTCTCCTGCTTAGGCTACTCTTTTGAAGGCTGAGGACCCTTTTGGAGGTGGGGTGTGGCCGGTAGAAACAGAAACACTGGCAGCAAGCCTTTGAAGGTTATGCTTACCCCTGGTTCTGGCTCACACTCTCTGCTTCCACATCAGCTGCTGTGTGGAGACCCACACTACAAGCTACCACTACATCCATGATCTGCACACACCACCACATGCTACCACATGATCTGCACCCACCACCACCACATGCTACCACTACACCCATGAGCTGCACCCACCACCACATGCTACCACTACACCCATGAGCTGCACACACCACCACCACATGCTACCACTACATCCATGAGCTGCACACACCACCATATGCTACCACATGATCTGCACCCACCACCACCACATGCTACCACTACACCCATGAGCTGGGCTTACTACCACACCTCCCTTGCAGTGAGGTACTGAAATCTGTCTGAAACTGTGAGGAAACCTTCCCCTACCTTGAGCTGCTAAAACAAGGACTTGATTACAGAGGTGCAAAAGTAACTATGTCACCTCCCAAGGACAGACATCTATTCTCTCCCCAGGCTCTCATGGCCATGTGGAGCTGGGCTTCAGTCTCTTCTTCATGTTTGGCAGCAGAGGAGAGGTTCTTGTTTGAAAGGTCCCATGTCACTACCTGTCCCATCCCCTCTCCTTTGGTTAGGGAAAGTGAGTTCTCATTGGGGCATTTTTATTTAAACACATTAGTATTTCCAGGGTGTCACTTTCTTAGGGGCCAAATCTAAGTTATGCAAAGAAAAGAATAACCCAGAGAACTCAACTCTATGCCATTCTTGGAATCCTGAGGGCCCTCGCCAGTCTTCCTTCCTTTATCAACTTTTCATAAGATGTGTAACATCCAGGATGCCCAGTAGTGTTTATCATGGGAAACACAGATCAATTCTCTTTCTAAATGTGGAAGTGTGCTATGCCTTTAACAAAACAAACAATCCAGAGCTCCAACTATTATTTTAAATAATATTGAAGTTTGAAGGCATTTAAGAATACATGCATATAGGGCTGGAGAGATGGCTCAGTGGTCAACATCATTTGTTGCTCAAAAAATATTTTTGAAATTTTTATTTTCTATGTATGAGTATTTTGCTTGCATGTATGTCTGTGAACCACATGTGTGCAGTACCTGTGGAATCCAGAAGAGGGCATTAGATCCTTTGGAACTAGACACCATATAGGTCTTCTGGAAGAGTAGCCAGTGCTCTCAATGCCCCCCCCCACACACCAGTCATCTCTCCAACCTTGACGTGCTGCCCTAGCAGAAGACCCAGGTTTGGTTCCTTGCACCAACACTAGGTGGCTCACAACCATGTATAACTCCAGTTCGCAGACTCTGACACCCTCTTCTGGCCTCCACAGACACCTATTCACATGTGGAATATAGACATACACTTAGGCACACATACATAGACATTAAATAAATACATATTTAAAAAACAACGCATGCACGTGTTGGTGTGTGAACTTAGTCACTGACATGGACTAGTTTCTATATGTCTTACCAATTCTTACACAGTATATCTGCAAGAAACTCATTTGCTTTTTTAAAAATTAGGGATGTTTTGTTTCTAACTGAATTTAAACAACAGCTTTACGAGCTTCAGAATCTGGGTTGCCTGTTTACTTTTTACACATGAAATGTGCCATGTCTTCACTTCTTGTTATTTATACTGAGAAGTTGCTCGTTAACTATGGCCCCCTGTGTATGACCAACCAGTCTTCACTTTCTACTTACAGAATTCCCCTGCCTTTGACTCAGTCTCTCTGGCTGTGATGTCTGTAGGTGTGGCTCTCTTCATGGTTTAGTTTCCTTTATTTTTTTAGTTCTTATATCTATATATTGTCATTTTTCATAAAATCATAGAAGCTTTCAGGCACTTTTTCAAATATATTTTTTTTAAATTATGTGCCTGTGTATGCATGTGTGCGATATGCATGTTTATGTGTGTATGAGCATGAGTGGGTGTGTGGTGGTGTGGCGGAAGTGCAGGACCTGTGGAGGCCAGAAGCAGGCGCCATATTCCCCGGAGCTGGCGTTGCATATGGTTGTAGACTGCCTTGCATGGGTGCTGGGAACAGAACTTGGGTCTTCTGGAAGAACAGTGCCCGCTTTTCACCACGGAGCCACCTCTCCTGCTCCCCTTCAAATGGTTTTTACGTCACTCTTCCTCCTCTCCTCTCAGTCTTGTTGACAAAAAGACAGTTTCTTTATTTTCTCCCAGGGATCACTGGCTCATGTGTCTATTATTCAAGACCAGAAAACACTATCATAAATCTGTTCCATTTTCTAGTTGAGGCAAGAAGGGAAAGCCCCACGAGTTCCTCTTCCACCATGGCCAGTAGTGTTTCAAGGGTCCAGGAAGTGCAGGAGGAAAACCTAAGACATTAGGAAACCCCAGACAGGGGCACTCCAAACGCTGACCTCAAATTGCCTTCAAGAGGTTTCCTGGGGGAAGATGGTGGATTAGAAAGCTGTCTGTTTGACACATAAAGGAGTCAGATTAACAAAGGACAGGCTATCCACGGAGAGAAGGAGAGGGGCAGGGGAGATCACAGCGATGGTGTCAGCAGAGATGAAAGGGAGGACAATCAGAAAGGCAGACCAGTTGAGTAGGTGACAGCTCCACCGCAGAGTCGCCAGGCATGAGAGAAAGCTGAAGCCACAAGCACACAGTAAGCCAGGCTGACTCGGTGACAGCTTGCCAATCCTAGCCACAGTGTGAACGTGAAGTTCTTGCAAGTTTTAAATACAGTGGAGGGGCTCCTGTAATGTGGCAGGCCAGGGGGAAAGGAGACATCCATTTTGTCACTCCCCGTATCTCAGTGACATATCAAGGTGTTATCTCAATAAGTGGTCTGTTGGGATGGGATGGATGGCTCAGTGAGTAAGAGCACTGGCTGCTCTTCCAGGGGACCCGGGTTTGAGTCCTAGCACCTACATGGTGTCTCACAACTGTTTGTAATGTTATTTCTAGATGATCTGACATCCTCCTTTGGCTTCTGAGGGCACCAGGCATGCATGTGGCACACAAACATACATGCAGGTCTAATACTAATACACATAAAATAAAATAATTTTAAAAATGTAAGGAGGAGTCTATTATTTGACACTTAGCTACTCTGGGGACATGAAAATAAGTCAGGGGGACTAGAGAACTGGCTTAGTGGTTAAGAGCACTGGTTGCTCTTCCAGAGGACCCAGGTTTAATTCCCAGCACCCACATGGCTGCTCACAAACATTACTAACTCCAGTTCCAGAGGACCCGATGCCTTCTTCTGGTCTCTGCAGACACTAGGATCATACACAGCACACAGACATACATGCAGGCAAAATACCCATCACATAAAAAGAAAATAATAAATTCAAAAAGTTGTATCTTAAAAAACAGAACAAAGAGTCAGATACCCTGAGGACACCCTGCCCCAGTGTCTGGGTGGGAGAGAGCTATGAAAGGCCATTGTGAGGACAGAGTGGGTCCTGTACCAGCCCACTAAGAAGTTAAGGAGCAGGAAGCTTATGCTGTGAGGATGTGGTGGGCATCAGGCATGCCCTGTGTTGTAAAGGAGTGAGCCCTGACACCTGAGGGTCACTTCAGAGACCAAGCCCCGAACCTGTGGCCCGGGCATTGCTCAGCCTCCAGAGTTGCATCATACCGTGTGTTATTCATGTATACTGGGACCAGAGCTCCAAGCTCAGGTGTAGCAGATCCCAGATTCCTCTATCTCCACAGCTTGCTCCCTCTCTCTCTCCCTCCTTCCATTCCAGGAGGTGGTAGGATCTGAAGCCACCAACACGGGCAGGCAGGGTGATGGGTCACCGGGGCTTGTCCCTTCTGTTGTAGAGCTCAATGCTCTTTTTGCTTCCCCAATACTCCAGAGCCCCTGGGCTTGGGAATCTGCCACCCTTGACTGCAAACACCGTGGGGCCTCTAGAGCAAGGGAGAAGCTGCTTAGTTTATGGGCTGCAAAGTGTATTGGCCACCAGCAGCTCCTAGTCTGCAAAGAGGGGAAGCGTCTAAATAGAACGCAGACCTGATTTTGATAGCTGACCTTTGACCTGCCTGAGCCTTATCCTGCAGAATGCACCAGGCTGAAGATTCATTTGCTTCTCTCTGAGTGCCACTGGAAATTGAGCCCTAGGAAACAGCTGCTCCCTAAGAAGACCCCAGAAGGAACTGGGAAAGATAGGCACCCATCGACATCCCAATAGTTGCATAGTTATCAACTCATAAAAAACAAGAACTATGGAGAGCAGGACTATAAGGGATTCACCCAAGATGTCACACCTATGAACAACTGAATCCAAAGACTGGTTGAGATGCCTGACAGAAATACTGAAGTCTCATTGTTAAAATGGCAAGTGACCTTGAAGAAGATTTCAATACTTGGGTGAATGGAGTAAATTCAAGATATGAACAAGAAATCCAGCAACTTGGCTAAGATGTTCAACAACCGGGTGAGAAAAACAGTGAGACAAATGAAACCAAACAGTCCATCAGCCTCCCTCCAGAACTCCCGGGAACCCAAAGGTCAATAAATCAAATTAAAATCTCAATAAAAATGATTCCTAATAGACTGAACCAGGCAGGAGAAGGACTAGCAGGGATTAAAGACAAGGCTGAGGAATGATTAGATAAGATGTGACGAGAAAGACAGGATACAGCCATAACGATGACATCCAAGGCCTTCGGGAGGCGGTCACGAGACAAGACTGAAGCTGGAGAGCTGGCTCGGCAGGTGAGAGTGTTTGTGCCCTTACCCAGGACCTGTGTTTGGCTCCCAGAACCGATGTCAGGTGGTTCGGAATTGCCTGTAACTCTAGTTCCAGGGGATTTGACTATTGCTGTTGGCCTCCTCAGGAGTACATACTCCCCCTACACATTCTTTAAAATGAAATAAATGTGTTTGGAGCCATGTTATAGAAAAGGGAAGAAAGACTAAAAGCCCAGAAATGTCATCAATGAAATCACAGTAGAAAACTTCAGACCTAGGGAAACAAATGAACATCCAAGGGTAGGAGGCACTTGCCTGTTTGAATAGGCATGGCCAGAAATGAACCTGTGCACATCCGAATTACAGCTGGGAAGTCAAGAGCACAGAACAAAGACCGGGGATTAAAAACTCTCAGAGAGAAGTGCCAAGTTACTCACAAAGGCAAACCTATCAGAGAAGCAGCAGGTCCTCTCAGCAGAGGCCCTGAAGGACGGAAGAGCACAGGCTGATGTGTTTCAAGCACTGAAACAAAAAACAAAAAAGATTGTCAGGAAAGATTGCTACCTCCAGCAAAGTTATCTTCTAAAGTGGAAGGGCAAATCAAGACCTTCCCCGATAAGCGCAGACCGAAGTGATTCCCGCCCACGAAGGCAGCGGTGCAGAAGACACTGGAGGGACAGCTGCCCAGGGAGGGGGAAGGAAGACAGGCAGAGGGTTGGCAGCTCAAGAAACAATGGATTTCACCGGGGGACAGTTAAACAAATGAGGAGGAGGAAGAAAACTGTATTAGCTCAGCAGACCGGCAAGTCGCTAGGAGGGGAGGGACAAGGTGGGCACCCTCAGTGCCCACTCTCAATAAGAGCTGGAAACACGGCTGTCTGAACTCTTCAAGACACACACTGGCTGAGTGGATTAAAAGCAAGATCTGGTTATTTTCTGTCCACGGGGAACTTACTTCACTGGGAAAGACATCAAGAGACTGAAGGAGGAAATATGGACAATGTTGTTCTAATCAAACAGAATAAAAAAGTAGGAGTAGCCATACTTATATACTATAAATCATTCGTTGAGTCAAAACTGGTCAGAAGGGGTAAATAATGTCACTACACATTAATAAAGAGAATCAAGAATATATAACAGTTATATGTATGTACATGTACATATCCATATATATATACACATGCATGCATACACACACACACACACAACATACACACACATACGAATTGAACATTGATGTAACCAATTTTATAAACAAACACTATGGGACATAAATGTACTAATAAGTCTATATAAAACAATCTGTAGGTATCTCTTATTAACACATGATTATCCAGAGAAAAGTTCAAAGTTAAACTGTACCATAAGTCAAGAACTAAGACATCTATAGTAGATTCTAACGTTCTTCTCAGCAACCCATGGATTTTTCTCCAGAACAGATTGTTGTTTTTTTTTAAGCCACAAAGCAAGCCTTAACAAATATAAACAACTGAAATGATTTTCTATGTCTTTCTGAGTAGAGATGGTAAGGGACACTGTAGGGAAGTGATAAACACACAGAAATTGGATGGCACACGTTGAACACACACGATTGTTGAGGAAACTGGGGGACATTTAAAAATCTCCCAGAATCAAACTGGAATAAAAACAGAACTTCCAAGAGGTTTTTTAAATTCAGCAAAGGAAGTTCTAAGAGGAAAATTCAAAGTTACAGGTACTCTGTTAGAAAGTGATCATGGAGGACGTGGTAAATAACTGAATGATGCATCCTGAAGCCTCAGGAAACCAAGAACGAGGTAAACCTCAGGTCAGCGGGGAGAGAGAACTAAAGCTCCAGGAAGACAGCAATGAGGGAGACGAAAGGGCAACATGTAAAGGCCCAAGGAAACCAATAGTTTGCTCCTGAAATAGATACCAAGTTGGCAAGCCTTTAGTCACTCTCACTAAAATAAAGAGAAAGGAGGCCCGTATTAATAAAAGAAATGACAAAGAGGGATATTACAACAGGTGCTATTGAAACCTGGAGATCAATAGAGAGTGTTTTGAAAATTTAAATTCCAATAAGTTGGAAAATCTAAAGGGAACAGACAAGGCTCAGGATGCGTATGACTTACCAAAATGGAACCAAGAGGAAATCGCCAATAAAAATACATCTATACAGAGTGATTAGATGGATGCTGGAATAAAGAAAGCCTGGCAGATCAAAGCCCAGGAGCAGTCACTGCTGAGTCACCTGGACCCTTAAAGAAGCAAGTCCAATGTTCCTCAAACTATAGACTAAAGTAGGAAGGCCCCTTACCTGACCCTGTCCTATCCGAGGCCCAAATCCTGGAGTCCCTGGCTGCCTCCTGAGCCGGGCAGGTGTGGAATCTGGTGGAAATGATGTGTGGAAGGCTGAAACTGATGAGCTGAGGCTCCAGCAGCTTGTCTGTGTTGAGGATACAGGACCGGGGATCCTGGAGCTGGAGGTTAACACCTGCATTAGAATTGCCCTTGAGGACCAGAGAGTGTCGTCTGCAGGAGCAGATGCTCTAAGTCTGACCTCCTGGGACAAAGCTTCACAATGAATTCCTGCGAGCTCCCAGCTATTCAACTCAGCACTCTCCAGAGCTACGTGGAGACAGAAGTGTGTCTAATGTTTCCTCCGCGATGTCCAAACGTTTGACTTGCAGTCAAGACAAAAAAAAAAAAAAAAGGTTTGAGTTTAACAGAGCAGATTGCATCTACCACCCAGACCTTGGAGTTGGCAGGGGAGGATTTAAAAATATTGATTATAATATGCTTCCAAATCTACAGGAAAAGATGGCTATAACAGAGGAAGAGACAAACTTTGAAGAAATATGGAAATTGTTAAAAAAAAAAAAAGAAGGCTAATTGTAAACGACTACCTGGTATCAAACATTCATTAAATAGGATTAACTTTTTATTGGATATATTGTAGGGAGAAAATAATAGGTGAGAATGAAGATATGCCAGAGGAAATTTCCAAACTAAAGCGAGGAGGGGGGCAGCAGTGAACAGAGCCTCAATGATTTATGGAGCACTAGCAAACACCAAAGCAGAGCCTGTGCAGGCCTGTAATTCCAGCTCCCTGAGAGGCTGAAGTGTGAGAGTTACAAGTTCAAGGGCAGCTGGAGATACATAAGAAGTTCAAGGGCAGAGCAAGTTTCAAAATAAAAAAAAAAAGTAAATAAAAGTAGGCTTAGAACACGGTTTAGTGGGGGAGCGCTTGTGTACATGCCCAAGGCTCTGGGTTCAGTTCCCAGTGTCCCCAGTCCCAACCAACCAGTCTTACAAACATGGACCTGCAGGAAGAGAGAGGGCGGACGAGAAGAACACTGAGGAGACCATGACCAGGAGCTTTCTACATTTCCCTTTAAGCTAGAAGACAGCAGAGAAACAAGTTTAAAGTGCTGAGAGAAAAATCGACTGTCGCATGAACTGCCATTCAGAAATGAACATAAAACGGAAATACTTCCCCTGAATGGAGGGAACTGGACTGGGGCTGTGATGGATTCTCACTACAAGCGATGCTGAAGATGATTGGTTCAAGTGAGGTTGTGGGACGGTAGAAATGCAGGCCCGCCCGTGTGGAGATGAGTTTTCTTAGTTTCTTTATATGTCAATGTAAGCTGGAGTTGTTCAAATATGGAAAGGAAATATATACAGTTGGAAAAAGGATGGGAGAGTGTTAAATGAAAATAGTAACATATTCCGACAGAGGAGGGTTGGAAGGCTCAGTGGTCGGCGCTTGCCTGGCATGGGTTTTCTCTTCAGTAAAGCGTTGTAAGGTGGTGTTGTAAGACTCACATGAGAAGTGGGAATTTGAAAGGAATGCGGTTCATCGAAGATTCATCTGTAATCGGGAAAGTAGGCAGTGGTAGAAGAGTGCAAAGCCACGTGCCTCAACAACCCCAAGAGAAGAACAGTGGCCAAAATGCATGCTGCACCTGCCAGATACAGCCCAAGTTTTTTAATGACGGAGAAAAGGACACAGCAAAGAGCGAAGGGGAGAAACAAACAGATAGAATGGTGGTCCATTTAACGTGTCAGCAGTACACTGGTGTAAATGGATTCTGCCGGAGAAGAAGAGGGATGTTTCATACAGGAAGTGCCAACTGATGGAAGATGTAACAGGTTAGAGAGACTGGCCAGTGAGGAAGGCCACTGGCTGCTCCTGCAGTGGACCCAGGCTCAGTTCCCCACCACTTCCTTCAACTCCAGCTTCAAGAACTCCAGCGCCCTCTTCTGGTCTCTGAAAGCACCCTGTATACATGTTGTGCATAGACATATACTCAAGGGACACACACTTAAGACAAATCAATCTTTTATACTTTATAAATGAGTATAAATACAACTCACTTACACTTCCTTTCACATGAAGTGAAAGGGGAAATAGACTTATCTAAAGTTACTGGTGAAGGCTGTCATATTTGCTCTCTAGAAATTTCCAGAACAAGTAGGCACCAACTCAGTAAGGCACAGAGTGAAATATCTGAACACTTTCTACCATGCAATATGTCAATATTTCCAGTCTGCCTCATGCAGCAATGCATAAGGCAAGTCTTCCTAAGTGCCTTCAAAATAGATCTTACTCATCTGTCCATCAAACATGGACATGCTCGCAGAGGTGGAATTTGGGGGCCGGGAAGGGGACCGGCAATGATTAGAATGG
Organism: Peromyscus eremicus; assembly: GCF_949786415.1. Taxonomy (NCBI): domain Eukaryota; kingdom Metazoa; phylum Chordata; class Mammalia; order Rodentia; family Cricetidae; genus Peromyscus; species Peromyscus eremicus. Next base: position 58,041,149 of record NC_081430.1, on the reverse strand, counting down.
AAATGAGTTGGGAATCCACACCAAAAAGGTACCTGGAAATCTTCAACTTTGAGGAAATGAAGCAGCACATCTCCAAATGACCAATGAGAAGAGGAAGAAAGTCAGTACATTTTCAAAGCTGATAGAGATAAAGACCCAATGTGTTGAAAAAGATGATTCAGAGCTGGAGAAATGGTTCAGTGGCTAAGCGTGGGCTGCTGCTCCAGAAGACCCAAGTCAGATCCCAGAACCATGTTGGTCATCTCATAACTGCCTATAATGCCAGCTTCAGAGGATCTGAGTCCCTCTCCTGGCTTCCATGGCACCATCATGCATGTACACACACACACACACACACACACACACACACACACACACACGAGCAAACACACACAAGAGCATACATGCACACAAATTTAAAAAATAAAAAAAATAGGTGAAGCACACATATTCACAAAATAACCAACTGTCAAGAGTATGAAGGAGCCGGGCGGTGGTAGCGCACACTTTTAATCCCAGCACTCGGGAGGCAGAGGCCAGCCTGGGCTACAGAGTGAGTTCCAGGAAAGGCGCAAAGCTACACAGAGAAACCCTGTCTCGAAAAACAAAAAAACAAAAACAAAAAAACAAAAAAACAAAAAAACAAAAAAAAGATTAAAAAGAGTATGAAGAAAAGTCTAAAGAAGTATAGCAGAGCCTGAGGAAACATGGCAGATCTGTGTGGTGTGTCCTGCATGGGATCCTGGCACAGACAAATGGAATGATTTAAAACCTATGAATCCAGATAACATATGGGCTTCACTTAATCATGATGTGCCAGTGTTGGCCCATTGCTTGTAACAGATCTGCCACATGCATAGACGGAGAGTCAGTTTATACACCCAAGGCTTCAGCAGTAGAGGGAATTGGGTGTGGCTTGTGTGAGACCTCTTGGGCTGTCTCTGTAATCTGTCTGTGAGACTAAAGTTACTATTAAAATGATATATATTTATTTTACAAGATGTGTGAGGCTCTGCAGCTGCAATTTGGGGGGGGGAAATTATAGCTTTGAATGTTTATGTTAGAAACAAAAACCCAGCGTTTTTCTTCGGCTTTAAGAAAACGAGGAAGGTGTAAGATGGAGGACCCAAAGGTGAGTCTAGGAATCCATTAAATAGAAGGTGGTTAGAGACAGAGAAAAGTAACCAGCTGAAAAGTTGCTTCTTTAAAAACAGTCATGAAATTGTCAAAAGTTAGTGAGAGTGATTTGGAAAACAGGAAAAGCAAGTTACCAATATTAGGGATGAAGGAGGTAGCCTCACTCCTGTTTTAAAGACCTTACAAGGATAGGAAGGGAAGATTACGAACAAATTAATGCAAATACATTCAACTTACATGGAATGGAAAATTCTCTTGAAAAACCCAACTTACAAAACTGAGACAAGAAGAAGCAGAAAATATGAAAATCCCTATATTTATCAATTATGGCACTTGAATTATAGTTTAAAGCCCACAGAGCAAACTACAGGCCCAGATGGCTTCATTTTTTTATTTCGATCAAACATTTAAGAGAGAAATAATACCAATGTTATACAAACCTTCTCAGGATATAGGAATAAAATTTCCCAACTTATTTTATGAGGTTGGTACAGAGCTGATGCCCGACTCTTAAAAAGGCATCATAAGGGAAGGAAATTTTTCGGCCAGTATTGCTAAGAAATGTAGATAAAAATTTCCTCAACTAACTTTGATCAAATGAATTCTAATAGTATATAAAAAAGGACAAAATATAATGACTTATACAAGTCTCCCCCAGGAATATGAGATTCAAAAGCCATTCAGGGGGTTGAAGAGACAGCTCTGTGGTTAAGAGCCCTTGCCATTCTTGCCGAGGACCTGAGTCTGGGTCCCATGGCCCGATCAGATGGGTCACAGTTGCACATAATTCCATCACCAGAGGATCCTGTCCTTCTCCTGGCTTCCAAGTGACCAGCATGTGCCTGTGAGTGTGCGAGCACACGTGAACAACAAAAACATTAAATACACTAAAGCCATTCATTGTTAGTCATCATATTAATAAAAAAAAAACCTACTGTGATCATCTTGAGAGACGTAATCAAAGCATTTGCCACATTTGATGATTTGCTATGATTTTAAAATTAAAGAGAAATGTCTCAGTTAATTATTCATGTAGAAAAAAAAGCTTTCAACTAACAAACAGGTTGCCCCGGAATATAGCCGGCTAATGTTGAGAAACTTGCTCCCTCTGAGGTCAGAAACAAGGCGTGGATCGCCATCTCCTCCACATCCAGTCTTCATGGTCCTAGCGCCGACAGGTGCAGTAAAGTTAAGCAAAGGATGGGAAAAGGAGAAGATGGCTTCCTTGAGTGAGGATTTCCATATGGAAAAGCTCTGAAGACTCCATCTAAATTAAGCAAAGCTTACTACAAGTAATAATTGAGGTTTCAGGACACGTGGCCACTTAACAAAATTTCCTTCTCACATTATAGCAAGACATGATTGAAAAATGAAATTTAATCACAATATTACTTAAAAGAGCACAAGATATTAGCTCCTAAATAATTAAATAAGGTCAAAATTCAAAATGTTGTGGTACAAACTAAATCTGTTTAAATGGGAGTTATACCATGCTCATGAATTCAGGGATAATGACCACAATGTTCCCTCATATTGAACCTACACATTCAACACAGTATCAGGCACTATTACAGAAATTGATAAAAATATCCCAAAATACATGTAATTAGTTTTCATCTAAGAGAAACTAATAGAGTTCAGATTTATTCTTTGCTCTTGAATGATATTTTTGAAAGACAAAACTCATGAAACAATGTTCACTGAGACACTCAACAAAGGACAACAGTTAGGGAGCAAAGTAGGTGCATCAGCTTACATCCTGGTGTGGGACAGAATGGAAGGCCCAGAGCTGAGCGGATTTCCCAGGCAGGGGATCTCAAGGACAGGATGGAGGGCTATCAAGGCAGCCAGAGACCTTGGGGCAGTGCACCAGAGGACAAGCGTGTAGACAATGAAACTCTGACATCATCATCAGGCCCGTTGAACATCCGATCAGTGCTGCTTCACTTAGTATATCCACACAAGCGAAGCACCTACACGGAGAGGAAGACCTGAATGACTGTGGGGGGCAGACAGCACGTGTGCTGCCTACCGTGTCCTGCCTGGAAAGCTGCGGAACTCACAGAGCTTTGGGTAAAGCTCCTGGAAAAAATTCCTGTCTCTTTGGAAGAAAAACAATTAGTCCTAATTAAGGACAAGACACAGTGAGGCAGGAGAGACTTCTGCACAAAATGTAAAGTGTCTCCTCTACCCACATGATTCTGAGTAGCCCAGGCACTTCAACTCTCCCCACACCAGTACCGGTCCCAGCCTTGGATCAAACACTTCTCTGGTCTCACCTAGTAAGTCTGAAAGACAAACCTCAAAAGATCAAACTGTTTCCATGCTACTTAACTGTATCTGAAAGCATAGGTCAGGGATGCAAAAGGCAGCAGGAAATGGTAAAATCACAATGTCTAGTGTCCCATGAAAGACGACCGAGCAAGAAGCAAGCAGAAAGGTCAGACCCATAATGAAGACTTGGTTCTGATGTAGACACTAGAATTAAAGCACAGCGGAGAAGCTCACATTATGACTGGGTCAGAACGGAAAGGCAAGCTTTGGAGAGGACAGAAAACATGGCTTCTAGAGATGAGTGCTACAATGCCCATAATGAAAACTCCACTGAATGGGATCGGCTGCACGCCAGATGTTAGAGAAGGAGGGGGAACTTCAAGACGCAGGGATGGGAAACACCCCAGAGGAAACATGAAGAAAACCCAAAACACAGCAGGAAAGCACCTGACCGTACCAAGTGTTGGAGAACACAGAGCAACTGAAACCCTGCTGTGTGGTGGGGATGGAATGAAAACACTTTGACAACTTCCCTAAGGAGTTAAATATATACCTCCCATACATCTCAGGTACTCTACCCTGAGGCACTTGCCCAAAAGAAATGTTTCCTTTGTGTGGTGTAACAAACACACAAAATGGGTGTCTTACAGACCAAAACGACGTCTTTCTTACAGTTCTAGATGGTGGAAGGAGAGAGATATCAAAGCGCCATGGACCCACTGTCTTATGAAAGGCTCAGAGATGGTACCTTCTCTGTCTCCCCATGGTAGGAGGGTGAGGTTTCCCTCAGAATTGTTTTAAAAATGAAAATAATTCCATTCATAAAACACCACCCTCATGACCTCATCACTGTCTCAAAGCTCCATCTCTTTATACAACCATCCTGGAGGCTAGGGATTCAATGTACAAAGTTTGGAGAGACTCGCCATTCAGAACACAACAGAAAATATACATCCATGCAAATATGCATATAAGGATATTCATATAGGTTTAATTTGTGACATCCCCAAATGGGAAATGACCCCAATCTCCATCAACAGGTGAGTGGGGAGACACATTTTAGACTATTCAGATGGCGGGACACAGTTCGGCAGTCAGAGGAGTGAATTATTGATAACCTCACCAACATATGTGGATCTCAAAATAAGTGAACAAGAGATGTCAGATTAAAAAAGGACAGGCAGTATGTTTCCATTTATATAAACTCAAGAAAATGTGAGCTCAGATGGAGAGTAGATCGGTGGCTGCCCAGAGAGGAGGAAGCAGGAGGGAGACAGAGATTGCAAAGAGCAGTGTAACTGGGGACAATGACCATCTCCACAGGTCCAGTAGTGGGGATAGGGTCTCAGTGGTTTTTTCAGTGAGAGCTCAGCAAACCAGGTGAATGAGAAAAGTGCAGGTCAGTTGCTCCATCTCAATGAATCTGCTCAGAAGGTAGAGGGGAATATGAGGTCCTGGAAGAGCCATCACAGCCCCGGAGCTGGGGAGATGGCTCAGTGGACAGAGCGCTTGCCATGCAACATGAGGACTGGGGATGGAATCCTTAGCGCCCACCAAAGCCAGGAAGACTTGGTGCCCACCTGTAACCCTAGCACTTGGGAGGCAGAGCCAGGGGATCTCCAAGGCAAGATGGCTGGCCAGAATCAATGAGCTCTGGCTTCATTGAAGAGACATTGCTTCAGTAAATGAAGTAGAGTGCTACTGAGGAAGACACCCAAATGTCAATGCCAGGCCTTTACATAAATATGCACAAATTTGCACATACACGTGTACATGCATACATGTGGGGGGGCGTATTGTTGGACTTAACAGCCAGATTGATTGCAAGAATTACTGTAAAAGAGCAGTAATTACTCAGTATTGACATGGGGCCAGACAGCTAGATCAATGAAACAAAACGGGAAGTCTAGAAACAGATTTATATGAGGATGTGCAGGGAGCTGATGTCCAGTCAATGTGCAAGGAAATGCCAGTGACTTCCCACAGGAATGGTAATACCAGAGAGTGAAGCTAGAGCCCCCGGATGCCCATAGGAAGGGATTCTGGACCCCAATGTTATAGTTATACAAAAATAATCACATATATTATTTGTGTGTATGTGTATAGTGTATGCTCATGTGTGCATCTTGTGTGCAGTTGTGTGAGCCCGTGCACATGTATGGAGGTCTGTGGAGGATGTTGGGTGACCTCCTCTAGTGTTTGCTCCCGTTTTCCTTTGAGACAGGGTCTCTGACTGAACCTGGAGATTATCATTTTTCTCCTAGTCCAGTAGCCAGTAAGCCCCAGTGATCCTCCTGTCATGGAGCCATCTTCCCAGCACCAGGGCTGCCTGCACATGGGTGGCCATGCGTGGCTTTTCACATTGGAACTGGGGATCCAAACTCAGATCCTCCTGTTTGCATAAGCAAACACACTCTTACCCACTGAGCAACCTCCCCAGCCTCACGAAGATTAGCTTGATGTGGATTTCAGGCCTAAGATGACCATTTAAATCACTAGAAAATATTTTGAGACCTCGATGTAAGCACAAATTCTTGGAGAGAATCCATTAAAAACAAACAAAAACAGCCATTTTGAAAAAGAATAAGTGGGGGCTAGAGAGATGGCTCAGTGCTTAAGAGTGCTTACTGCTCTTTCAGAGGACCCAAGTTCAGTTCTCAGTATCCACTTCAGGTCAGGAAGCTGGCAGTTGCCTGTAATCCTAGTTCCAAGGGATGTGATGCCCTCTTCTGGTCTCCATGGACACTTACCATTTGCAGACATGCGCACATGCGCGCACACGCACATACACACGCACATACACACACACACACACACAGTTAAAAATAAAATTTCCAGTGAACTTCATAAAAAAATTAGAGATTTCTGTTCTTTAAAAGATTCCTTTAGTGAGTAAAAGTGCAAGTAACAGCTAAGAACAATATACTCCTAGTATGTACGTTTAAATACTAACTGTGGACATGGGGAAGGTACAGAGACCATCAACAGAACTTAAACTATATCCCTGCCAAAATGAACAAGATTTTTGCGCGTAATTATATGTAAAAGGAGATGTATAAGTGGACAATGAGTTCATAAAAAAGTACCCAGTAATGTTAATCGCCAGAAAAATGTGATTTTACAGTACAATGAGAATCTGCTTTATAGCTGTCTAATGTTAAAATTTGTTAATATAGTGTTAGGGAGAATATGGACCAATTGGGAGTCTTGCCAACTTCTGTCAAAGTGTCAAATGGTACAACTATGTCGGAAAAGTCCTTAACAATCGTTTTTACAGACAAACAGTGCAATTTGTGTGTGCCTGTGGAGCAGCATGTGACATTTCAGACAATCTAACAGAAGTAAATATACACCTACCTAATCGTTAAGCAAGTCACCTTTAGGTACCTGCCCAAGAGAACAAAAAATCTATAAACTGCTTGTAGAAGACCAGGGAGGGCTCTTCAGTCACAACGGTCTCTCGACAGGGCGATAGACAAAGTGTCTTGTTGTACAGTGGAAAACATGCTATGCTAAAAAGGGGAGCCTGGATAAAGACACAACCGAGTGTTCAGTATCCAAGTCACTGAGGCGAGCTGGCTTAACCTAGGTTCCATTTGCCTGGAGTTCTACAGCAGTGGACAGGACTCTGATATTAAAGTTGGAGGGCCCTGGAATGGGTGTAGGGCATCCAGTGTGGCTGACCAGCATGGTTCTTGTCTTACTTTAAGTGCTGACTGCACTGAGTGCATACATTAGTCAAATTCTTCATACTTCATACTTCTGACCTGTGCACTCTGGTCTATGTAAGCTTTACCACCATTAAAAAATGGAAAATACCAACCATAGGCATCTGCTCCCTATGAATGTAACACTGAAATCCAGGCAGGCACCACCAATAAAACTGGCAAAAAATAAAATAAAATAAAATAAAATAAAATAAAATAAAATAGATAAGTCAACAATTAAAGTTGTCATTAAAAATTTGTCTTGGACTGGAGAGATGGGTCAAAGGTTAAGATGTTAAGAGCACTGGCTGCTTGTCTAGAGGCCCCAAGTTTGATTCTCAGTACCCAAACTGTGGCTTACAACTGTCTGTAACTCCAGTTCCAGGGGATCCAATACCCTCTTCTGGTTTCCATGGGCAATTGATAAGCACGTGATGCACAGATATGTGTGCAGACAAAACACTCATACACATAAAAATAATAAAAAGTGTAAAAATTCTCTCTTAAGGCTGGGTTGTGGCTCAGTTGGTAGAGTTCTTGCTGAGAATGCAAAAGCCCTGGGTTCTAGCTGAGTGTAAATCAGGTATGGTGGTGTCTGCCCATAGTCCTAGCAACTAGGAACCCAGTCAGGAGTACCAGAGTTCATGGCCATCCTCGGCTATGTAGGGGATTTGAAGCTAGACTGGTCTGTGCAGGACCCTGTCTCAAATGAAAAATCTCTTTTGGAAACCAATAGATTGACATTATCTGCCCCTAGAACAAAGAAAGCAAATAGAGAGAAAATTGTATAACAGAATGACTTCACGCTCTCAAGACTCAGAAATGGCTATTAGGCTGGGTTAGCTTAGCGGAAAGAGTATTTGCTTAGCTCTAGCTCTGGGGTCTACTCCCAGTGCTACAAAAAAAGGGACAGGCTTTCACAAAGGACAAAAAGAAAGAAATTGAAATGGCAATCAAGCATCAGATGAGACCAATACTCTGAGAAGTTGGTTCAGGTTTGGCCAACACACACACACACACACACACACACACACACACACACACACACGTCTATTTAATGTTTAAAAATGGGTGCAAAATTCCAGATAAACTTCTAGTTAATTAAACTCCGGGTGAATTTTGGAAAAGACCCGTTGAGTTTGTTCTAGGAGCGCAAGGACAGCTTAGCATCAATTTAGCATCAATGTCACCGGCCCTGTGATTGGAGAGAGAACTGAGGTACATCAGATACCTTTGGTTCAATACCGAAGAGCAATTTAAAAAAACTTTCAAGAAACTCCCAATAGACATGAAGATGTTTAATGTGGCAATGGCTTTGCAGGTTACAAAGTTTACAAAAAGAAAACCAAATCCTATCCCTGTCTAGATGAACTCAAGATCCGTGCCCTTGGATGCTAGGAGCAGGACAAGAGGAGACGCCATGCATTGCCAGTCTCCCAGAGAGGCTCTGGCTGGTACCCCAGGACGGTAAAATGAAAGGACAGGAAATGAAGAGGGAGGGAAAAGACACAGCTGTCACCATGCACAGTATATGTCATCTACATAGAAAGCCAACAGAATGAACTGAAAATTGATGGGGACTAATAATAGAGTCTAGCAAGAGCACTGAATACAAGATCGACTAACTAAAATTAGCAGCTTTCCCTACACCAGCATTAACCAATTAGAAATATAATGGAAGAAGATACACACTCATACGATGAACCCAAACGATGAAGGATCTAGAAATTAAGCCAGAAATAACTGCAGAAAACCTTTAGATGACGGGGAGGAGGGGTAAAATTTGAAAATATATAAAGGACACAGAAGAAGGCATGAGAAGGGAGGCGATAAAATTGAAAACATGAACAAATGGAGAGAAGGACCATTTTATGGATGCTTAGAGCCGCACAAATGTCAAATCTTCCCACATTAATCTATAAATTTCATGTAATTTTGTTCAAAATACCAGCTGGACTTTTTGAAGGACTTGACAAATTCGTTCTAAAATACATAGAAGCCATAATGTCCACAATTGCCGAGTTTATTTTGGAAAAGAGAGCCCAGGGTGGGGGCAGGAGGAGGCCGACTCCTCCCACTTGGTCTGGAGGCTTCCCGGGAAGACAATGGATTTGCTTTGTAACACCATGTAACAAATTAAGTATGGGTTTAGGGAATGAGAGAAGTTAAGTATTTTACCCCACTTCCGCCTTTTAGGATTCCGCAGGCCAGTGGTGCAGCCTGGCTGGCTGATTCTCGGCTGGGGGTACATAGTCGATTGGGTTGAGTTCCCAGTGGTGGGGGGATGAAGATATCTCTCTTAGCTGACTGCCCACTAGAGGCAGCTCCTGATAACCAGACACCACCTGTGATCTCTGCCTCCTTCATCTTCAAAGCCCAGATGGGGTTTCTTCCTGGCATTGCGTTCCCTCCCAGGCTTGATTTCTCCATTCAGGAAGGACCCAGGGCTCGCCTGATGAGTTCGGCAGAGCTGGTCTTGTTTTTTGATGAACTTGGTGGTCTTCTTAGTAACCGAGTCTCAGGAGCAACCCTCCATGGAGGACACACGTGGTTTCAAAAAGAGAAGGGAGGGTGTACACTCTGCACTACGGAGGGATTCTCAGGGTGTCTTGGAATTCCATATACCATGTTGTAGTACTACAAACCTCACAGAGAGTTGGAAACTCTGCCCTCTGCAGAATAGAGCATAGTATTGTTGTCCCTGGAGGCCCAAGGACAGGATTTACAGACACTAAAACTCACAGATGCTCAAGTCCTGAGTGTAACACAGTGTGGTGAGTGTAGCGTCAGACACCTGTCCTCTCCAGTCTTTTAAGCCACCTCCAGGTGACTTATTTATAATTTGACTAATACAATGTAAATACCATGTGAATGGTTATTTTTACCCCATTGTTCAGACCTTATTGCCCAGAAATGCAAAGTCCTTATATCTTCAGGACAGATACAATTGGTTTCTTCCTTTTCTTTCTTTTTCCTAAGACAGGGTCACTGACAATGTAGCCTATGGTGACCACAAGCTTGCACCTGGTCTCCTACCTCAGCCTCCTGAAAGCTGAGATTCTAAACATGAGGCATCACGCCCCACTAAAAAATATGTTTGATCCGAGGATGGTTGATTCTATACAACCTACGGGTGCATTTGCCAAGGGCAATATTAAAGGTAGATTCAGAAGCCAGTGGAGAAAGGATAAGTTAGTTGCACGTGCAGAGGAAACCAACTAACCGAGTATAGGAAGAATAGGTGGTTTTCCTAACACCTCTTGCCACATGCATGGCGAGTGTGGGCAGGCTAGATACAAGTGGATTAAAAATATTACATATAAAGGGCAAAACTGTTGCATGAGTTAAAACTGCAAACTGGGGGCTGGGAAGATGGCTCAGGAGATAAAATGTTCTGTATGTAAGCCCGACAGCCTGAGTTCAGATTGCCAGCACCCATGTAAAAAGCTGGGCATGGCGCTATACTCTTGTAACCCTCTAAGCCTGAGTTGGGGCGTGCGTGTAGACAGGTTGGTTTCTGGAGTTTGAAAGCCAGCCAGTCTAGCTGAGTCAGTGAGCTCCAGGTTCAGTGAGAGACACTGTCTCAAAAAACCCAAGGTGGAGAGCCAGGAAAGACACTGGGTGTCATTTTCTAGCTTTCATATGCACGGCACACATACACAAACACATACAAGTGTCAGAATGCCTGTGGCCTTCGGCTAGAGGTGTAACTTCTTATATAAGGTCTTATACAGGCCATGGGCCATAGGATGTATTGCCTTTGGGTATCACTACATCAGAATTAAAGACACTAGTCAATGGAAAACAGACTCCAACTTAACAGTAGAGGCAGATTGTCATATGACAATTACCACATTGATACTGCAAGGAATTACTCTCTAGGACACATGAGAGACTCATAAATTCCCAAAAAAGACCCAGGCACCTGCTGAAAACAATGGACAATTAAAAGTAGCAAGACCCAGACTGTTGCCAAGTGTGTGAGGGGTGCACTCTTGTGACAGTCACCTTTGGGAAGGCAAAAGTAAGAAGATAATGGGGGGGGGGCAGTCACTTGGGTGATGCAGATGTTTGCAGAGACGTGAGGCAGGTGACCTGACAGGAGCTTGCAGGGTAGCTGGTACTGTGGCTGTTAAAAATGATCATCACTTGGGTGCTGGGGATGGAGCCCAGGGTCTCCAGCACACTGGGCAAGTGCTTCCCGCACTGAGCTCCAGCCTAGCCCCTGAGCGGCTCTAGACTGGCTTTTCTGGGTTCTCTGCCTAGGGCTTGTCTTGCTAACTCTTGCCTGTCCATTGGGTCTCTATCCAGGCAGCAGTTAAGGACTTCCATTCCTCCCTAAGCCCTAATGATATATTTTTTTTGGTTCTCTAGATAGGCCCACTGAAGGAGTGCCCCAAGTGCCATACCCAATGATGCCACTCAGCTTGAAGAAGTCAGATAGACTCCCCCACTCCTCACATTGTGGTTCGGGTTACCTTCTCAGAGTGGGGAACAGTGAGAACAGGATCTCAAAGCCAGTTAGGTGGACTTAAGGAAGGGACGACCCTGAAAGCAGCCATTTCAATGATGGTTCTCCAGTCAGGACACCAGAAGGGATTTCTAGTTTATTGCTCCTCAAGGAGCAGCCTGCATGGAGGCCACCTGAGGGCGGGGCCTAGAACTCCAGTCCAGACACTCATCCCTTCTGCAGACAGCATTGGAAGTCGGCCTCTACATTTTCACTACCTATCCCAGAGAAGGCTGGCTGGGGTCCAGAACCCAGGGAGTGCCTAGAAAGATCTTCTTGTAGCTGTTAGTAGAAAGAATAACCTAAGGGTCTACCCAGGGTGACAGGACTAGTGAGATACAGGAGCAGAAGGTGGCACTGGGGGAC
>NC_081430.1:56809772-56977272 GCF_949786415.1 Peromyscus eremicus | reverse complement strand
CTTGAAGGCCTGAGTTCAAATCCCCAACCCCCATGGAAAACCTTCCTGTGTGGTTGCACACCTGTCGCCCCAGCACTGGGGTGGGGGTGGAGAGACAGAGAGATGGGTGGCGCTTGTGGGCTGCTGGCTTGACGCCAGGTTCGATGTGAAACCCATCTCAGTGGATAAAGGGAAAGTAGCAGAGCAGGGCACCTGACCTCTTCCTCTGCCCTCTCTCCACACACGTTCACACATGCGAGTAAATATTTAAAAACAAAAGGAAAACACCAAAGTGCCCAGCATGCCTTTGGAGTCCTATAGGATCAATGGAAAGTGGACTTGAATTAGCTTTAATGTAGCAAATTCCATAGCAACCCTCAGAAAGTTAGAGAAGGAAAAGCAGTGTGCTCAGAAAGCAGGAAAGACAACCACACAAATGCTCGACTAAAACCGGAGAAGGGGTCAGGTTTGGTGGATGGGCCTGTAATCCCACACCTGACAACACAGAGGCAGGAGACCCAGGAATGCCAGAGGAGCGACGGAGTGAGGAGCTACCACTGAGGCCACAGCTCAGAGGCCACGTGGCAAACAAACAAGCAACATTTCCTCACAACAACCAAAAGAGAGCAGAAACCCTATCTTAACAGATGACCAGGGAAAGTAGGTTATTAGGAACACAGAAGGGCCAGCTCTCCAAGCCTTACAGTGTAAGCAACTAATAATACGGTATCAAAATTCGTAAGGCAAAACTGAGAGACTTGCGGTGTGAGACTAATGAAGCCACATCACAGTTAGGGCCGTCAAGTCTTCCTTCAGAAGTGGACAGACCCAGGAAGAGGAGCACAGTTACAATCCCAGTTCTTTGAAAGTGGAGGCAGGAGGATTGTTATAAGTTCAAGGCCAGCCTGGGCTGTAGAGTGAGATCCTATCTCTTTAAAAATAAAAAAGAAAAAGGCTGAAGGAATGAAAAAGAAATATGTCCAGCAGGGAGAAAAATCAATAAGGACACTAGTATGCTCAACAAGACTCATAAATGACAGCTAGAGACAGGAATAGACCTGTGGTTGAAGGGCCTAGGGACAGAGGCCAGGCTGCTACAGGCACAGGGCTCCTTTACTAGTGATGAAAATGTTCACAACTGACTGAGGTGATGGCTGCCGTGTGCTGGAAACACACCAAAAACTACTGTACTAACACTTTAAACAAGTGAGTTGAATGGTATCTGAATAAAGCTGTCACTAAAAGATTACCAAGCATTTAAAGTATATTCAAACAAAATAAAAATAACCTGGATCTCAAACCACTGGACACAAGCCATGGAAAGGAAGTCAGGTAAAGGAAGATAATTAAACTTTAAATTAAAATAATTTTAAGCACCTGAGGGTGAGAACCATTGGGCACAGCATAGAATTTTCCTCAGTGACAACATATTTGGTAGAGGATACACAAAGCAGAAATCTATACACACGGTATTTACAGAATTACCACATATCTAAAGAGCCAGGTCTCTGCTCTTCACATCAAGTTTCCTAGTGGGTGGGTGCTAATAACAGTCCTGCATCACTGGCCTCTGGGCTCCTACAGTTTCTCAACAGCAACTCACCCAAGGAAACACTCAAAAGGAAAAGTTAGGGGCAAGTCTTAGAGGCTCTAGAATCTAGGAACTAGCTGCCCTCCTCTGCCCAGGGTTTGGGACTGCCTAGGAGACCACAGGGGTACCCCAACCACTTGTGAAGGTGATCCACCAGTGGGGCTGGCAAATGCTTCAGACATCCTGAGACACTGCTATTGGTGGAATTATTAAGGCCACTCCACGTAGTTAAAAGGGGAGATTTATTTAGTGGCGTAACTTACAAATGAAGGGATAGGTAACAGGGTCTGGGAAAGACGCAGCACAGTCCGGCGGTGTTCTTTGGAGAACTCTGCTCGGTACCTCCAGCGTCCAGGGTCCAGGAAACAAGAGAAGGCGGTGCATCCGGATCTCAGGTCTTCAGGGCCCTCTCTTGGCCCCGCCTTGTAGGTGTGATAGTTACCGAAGCCTCAATGGGGGTTGGAACTTCCAGATCAAAGCTGGAATGGCTACCCACTGCACACAGCTACCTGTCTTCAGCAGTGGGCTTTGCTCTGTGGACTGAATCCCTTGAAGGAGTGGATAGTCCAGCTGGGCTGTGTTACATCACGCCCTGGGACAACACCTGGTATCTGGTAGGGGCTCAGAAAGCATCTGTGACATTGACAAATGACATGCTTCCTCTTCCTGCACTTCCTGCCTCAGATCCAACCCTCCATGGCTGTCTGTCCTTGCCTGAGAGCTGACCCTGTCAGGGCCAGCTTCCTCCCTAGACTGTAGGCAGTGGGCATATACTCGCAGTGGGTTAGGAGAATGCTTCCTGGTCTGAGCGTACACTGGAGATGGTGCTGGCTCTCCCTCCCAGGCCTACTAGGACAGAAAGAGCTATAAAACAGGGTAGACGCGGCACTCACAGTCTGATAACAGAGGTTTGAGAGGTGGCCCAGAGCCTCACCCACCTCCACCTGACAGATAAGGAAATAGGATCCTGGGAAAAGCAAAGCACACCCGGAGTCCTGCCGCATATCTCCCTCTCCCTGCATCCCCAGCTCTGTGGGTCTCCTAGTCTCATCTGCACTGAAAAGTTTGCAGCAAAGCTTAGTCAGAACCGTAGAGAGGACAAAGAGTCCAGATAGAAAGGCGTTTTAATATGAAACAGATGAAAGAGACGGATGGAAAGTAATCAAAACCTCATTAGGGCAAATAAGCAACCTGCCTACAGTGTCACCAAAACTGATGGCATGGAGCACAGCGTGGGCGAAGCTGGGTCTCAAACGGCTGCCGTCAGGGAGATGAAGGCACATGAAACCCTGACAATCTCACTCAGGGCACTAGCCTAGCACCCACACTCGGGCCTCAAGGCTGTGGTCACCAGGAGTTTTCAAACATCCCAACGCCGGGCCACCAGATGGGACAAGAAGGCAGGCCGCTCCCAGATGCGTCCACCCACTGGACCCATCAGCTCAGGCCACCCTTCCCCAGGGAGGAAACTCCATCCGAGGAAGGCCACCCACATCAGGGGCCGGCAATGAGATCAGTGGATTGTGCCTCTGTTTGCCTGCCAACGGGCTGGTTAATTACTCAGGATCTTTCTATCAGTCTTGATTAGAGCTATTAGTCATTCTTGTCAGTGCGTCTCTCCCAGAGCCTACTACGTGCTCTGCACAAATGGTAAGTGCTAGGACACAGCAGCAAAGAGACCCAATCCCTGCCTTGGGGGAGGCTCCCTTCTCCTGGGACACCCCAACTTAAAGGTAAATAGCTGTGATGACAAAAAGCCAGGCTGAGGATCCACAAGACCAAGGCCCAGCCAGGGCCCTGCTCTCACCTCATGTTAGGGCACATGCCATTGGGGACCTAGCACATGGCGCCAGAAGGGGGTCAAGAAGCCAATTCAGGGAGTCAAAATGTCCCTTTAAACACTTAAGAAAGGGAGGAAGAATGTAGAACAAGCATGAAATATTGATGATCCGTGTCAAAGCAGCACCAGGGTGTGC
Source organism: Peromyscus eremicus (assembly GCF_949786415.1). NCBI lineage: Eukaryota > Metazoa > Chordata > Mammalia > Rodentia > Cricetidae > Peromyscus > Peromyscus eremicus. The sequence goes on along the minus strand of NC_081430.1, from coordinate 56,973,726 downwards.
TGAGCAAAAGTGAGCTAGCCTGTCAGAGCTGATATTATCGGGAGAACCCCGGAGCGGGCGGAAGTTGGAGGTTCAGAGCAACCGCGGGGGCCTGCAGCAGAAACACAGCAAGTCTCAACGCATCACAGCTGTCTTTCTCAAGGGTAGAGCAGGAGGCGACGCAAAAGCACTCAGCCCCCTGCCTGCCCGGCGTCTACCCCACACACAGGGAGGAACTGGGCCAGAGTCCAGCCTCCCCAGCTCTGAGAGACACTCGTCCTAGATTCTCTGAGGCTGCTCCAGTTCCCAGGCCAGGCCTGCCTTCTTTGAGCAGTGACTTGCTGAGGCTGGAGTTCCATCGTCCATCCTTGCGAAAGGATAATTCCTAAGGACGGGCTACAGCTTCTGAGCTGGGGCTTCCTTAACAAATGTGATATGACAGGGGAGGAGTTGCTTTGATGACTTATCCTAACTTTTGCCTCCAAACACAATGAACTTGAAGGTGACCGTCATGGGACACGGTGCTGATGGGTCTATGTCTCGGTGTTCTGTCAGCTCTATGGCTCCCACACCATGCAGGGCTTAGAGCCAGGGTATCACCAGACTGGAAACCAGGAGGCTATTATTCCTGTTGTTATTATTACTGTTATAGCTGTTATTCCACCAGAACCCAGGAGTTGGAGAGGCCAGCCTTGGCCAAGAACCGCAGAGCCTGGTTCATACAGCACCTTACCCTACACAGGATGTCCTGGGAATTCCTTGAAGTCATCATTCTAAACTGCAAACTGCCTTCACACCCATTGTCAGAGAGGCCTCTTCCTCGACATAGATCCCAGAGCAACCACTGGTTGGGCCATATGGCCCTGGGTGCTGCTCTGCTTCAGGCTCACTAGAAGATACAGTGCTGAGATGCTGAGATGACTGGGAGCCATCTGAAAGGCATCTGGGGATGAAGAAGCCATGGATGCCTAAGGAGACCAGAAGCTGACACAGGCATGGAGAAAGGTCACAGCTGGTACAGACCCACTGAGTTGAAGGCCTGGGATGCTCACATGAGAGAAGCCAGGAACCACTGAGTTCAGAGGTCCTTTGAGAAGGGCTTCTCAAAGGTTTTCACTCTCATCTTCTTCGGCATCCTCTGGAACCTGCTGATATGCAGAACCCTCCCCACCACAGGGGACTATGGAGGCAAAATCTATACCCTAGTGAGGACTGGCGCGCTCCTCCATGGGGCAAATATGAGAACCCTGCTCTGCAGACATCCTCACTGTTTCCCTCTGCCACAATGATGGGAGACTGTGCATCACAGCAGGTTTGCCTATTTTGCCTTGGGTCACCCAGGTAGATAAGAAAGGGAAGATTTGAACCTAAGTCTCTTGCAGCTCAAGCCCCTGGCTCTGGAGAGAGGGTCACCCACAGCACCATGAAAGCCAGACTAAGGACACCCTTAGCATCAGACAACAGCCCTCCCAGAGAAGGTGCTGGAAGGAAGTAGTCACAAAATGTGGCCCCAGCAGCATCTGGCCAGCTTAGTGCAGCTGAGTACATCCTGCAGAGGCTGGATGTGAAGTCCGGCACTTTGTCGTGATTAGATGGGACTCCAGTCACCATGCCATGGCAGAGAGATTAGCCAAGAAAAGGAGAAAGAGAGCCAAGCAGCCCATTTTCCATAATTAACTGGGCTGGGCTGGACGGAATCAGAATCCCAACGTTTGACATTTTGCTGAGTTTTAAAGATTCAGAAAAATTTACTGACTGGCATGTAGCTTAAAAGTTATACTTCAGCTATTCATCGGAGCTTGTGCCTGAAGTCCTTGGGTGAGGCTGTTGGCCTGAAGTGGTCCTGCAGTGATGGGCTTGAGACCCTTGGTCCTGATGGCAGAAGCCTGCTCCTTGCCTGCAAAATGTTGGCTTACTTTGACTCAGCGTTTGAGTTATTACACTTGTGCTTAAGGGTCTAAATCCCCGGTGTGGAAGAGCTCCTGGAACAAAGATGCCATTATGGTGGACTGCATGACAAAGTCAACTTTAATAGTCCACTGTGAGAAAACAAGAAAAATGACCCAAACACCACTAGCTGGAGAATCATCCAGAAAAAAAAAAATTCCCCGAGCAAATGTGTGGAAAGAGGCCAGGTACAGCAGGCCCCACTTTGTCAGCAGCTCCTGAGCCAGGTCCCTCTATACTCAGGGACAGCCAGAGTGTACATATCTGGGACTTTGCAGGTTGTGCAGTCTCAGCTCTGACATCGTAATATGAAAGCATCCACAGACAGGACGTAAATGAATGCATGTGACTGCATTCCAATAAAACTTTATTTACCAAAATAAATAAATAAAAGGTGAGTGGAAAAAGTCCTTTTTCTGATTCCTTCTACGTGGAAATCTACCAGGTGCCTATCCGACGCTGAGCTGGGCACAGGAAATGAGACGAGAGCAAGTGAGGAAGACGTATTAAGCCAAAGGCGTCACCGAAACTTGATCTCAAGCAGAACCCTTATAAGCTCCATAAAAAACCAGGAGTCAAGAGTATGGGGTGAAAAGACCAAACTGGCTCTATATTTAAAAAGAGACCAGAGGTGCTGGGCACAGTAGAGGGAAAACAACCAAATATCACCACGTCGCTCCGCCTGGCGGCTCTGTGGCCACTGCCCCTGAACTTCCTGTCATAAGACTGCACACTGCTATCCCATAAGCACTCGAAAGCTCAGACTGACTGTGAGCCAAGGTCTGTGTTCCTCCTGCTTCTAACCTCTATGCCCACTGCAGCCCTGACGGGACGGTCAGGAAAGGGCCACACTGCTGGGCGTGAAGGCAGAGATAGTCAGATCTCTGTGAGTTTGAGGCCAGACTGGTCTACACAGAAAGTTCCAAGGCAGCCAAGGCTACATAGTGAGACCTTCTCCCAAAACAAAAACAAACAAACGAGGAGAGAAAAAGGCCCCGTTGCTTGCTGCAGACTTCAGCACCAGGGACAGAGCCTCTGCAGGCCCCATTCAGAGGGGCCAGCAGCCACAGTGTCAAAGCAGGAAAGTGTGTTGTCCCCTGAGCCCAGCTGGTGCAAACAGAGCCACTGCGCCCCACTCTCTGTGACCCTGTGTGGGAGGACTGTTGGTGAAGAGGAAGTAAAAACAAACACTGTACAGATCCCTTCACCCACGTTATTAGCTTGGGAGAGACTCGCAAACGTGCCGATAGCAGCAACAGCAACATCTGCTTCTAATTGCTTCTCCCCAGAACTTGTCAGCTGGCGTCTGCCCCAGGAGAAAAGCTGGTATTTGCAACAAACTCTTAAATCAGATGGCATCCATAGTGAGTAATTTCCTACGTGTTTGGTCTTTGAGGCTAAAAACACAGAATGAACCTTTACAGGAGAGCTGGGCCATACAGGGGTCCCACACCAAGGGTCTGCTTATAAGGTTTCTTTTTTGGTTTTTCAACACATAGTTTCTCTGTGTAACAGTCTTGGCTGTCCTGGAACTCACTTTGTAGACTCAGACTGGCTTCTTCATCCCGAGTGCTGGGATTAAAGGTGTGTACCACCACCGCCCAGCTACATGTTTTTTATTTACACACCATGCTCAAATGTTGCCCTCTATTTATTATGTATTTGTGTCCTAAAAAAAAAAAAAAAAGAAGAAGAAAAAGTGTTCTAATGTTTTCAAAAATTCCACTGTGTCCACTAGTTTATGGGTAATAAATAGTCCTCTTTCCCAAATATTTTTGCAAAAAGCTTCTTTTGCGAAAGAAAAGTGTTTTCAAAGTGTATGGATCTATGTTGTCATTTAAGAAGTATCTGAAGGAAGAGGCCCACCAAGTACTCTGAAGCAAGGGTCTCTGTTGGTAGGTTCTGCTCAGAAGCCCACAGACCTTCTACAGCCTGCAGGGTACCGCTTTCCTGGAAAGCTAGTCTGGTGCACAGTGTGGATATGGATATAGAATCTGGGCTTTGGAGGCTTTGATGCATTGTCCCACATCAGCCCACAATGTCTCCAGGGTGGGGGCATCCCCAGGTAACATGGATGCCTTTGGGTAGGACCTCCTAGTACTGCAGACCCTACAACACCGGTCCTCTTCATGATGAAATGGAAGAGGCCACTGCCTGCTGCCCTGCACCCCTTCCTTCCCTAAGAGCTTCCACGCAAGGGGAACGGGGCGCAGGAATGGCACAGGATGTGCCTCTACCTTCCTAGGACAAACTGAGAACAAGGTGGAGTCACCAAGCCCCTCAGTCACAGTCCTGACAGGCCTCACACACACCTCTGCCTCTCCACCTCCTCCATAGCTATTGCTACCAGCACAGAGCCCTTCCTCAGCCCAGCTCACCAACCTCCATGGATCCACAGCACTAGTTCCGATTGGACAACCCTCCTCTGGCCCAGGCCAAGACACAGCACTGAAGGTCTCTCCCAAGCCCATCCTGCTGCCCAGCGCCCTCACCAGCCAAGCCCATATATCTCTCATGTAGCTCACACTCCCACCTCCCATGTATGCACAGTCCACAGTCAAGACTCTCCAAGTGCCTGCCTGTGCCAGGCACTCCAGCAAACAACAGAATCTTTGCCCCACAAAAGCTCACATTTGAGTGGAGAGAGACAGGCAGATACGAGAACATGAAAAATCCACACTGAGCCAGGTGACGGTAAAAACGATGGAGAGAAATAAAGTAGCAGAGAGGACAAGTGAACTCGAGGAGGGTGGTGGGCAGGGAAAGTGGCATTTGAGCGATGTTCCCTCCGGGCACATACCCTCATAGAGCACGGGAGGAGCATCAGTACACGTTTCTACAGGCAGCAAGTGTGCAGCACGTTCTGGGAAAGGCAGAGTGTGGCTGGGATGGGCTGATCATCAGGGGCATTGGGGAGATCGTTTAAGCCTTGTGGATCATGGGCTTTCGCTGCAATTAAGATGGGAACCTGGATATGCTGCCGGCAGACGCAGCCATCTGACTTAGATCACTCTGCGGCTGGGTGGAGAACAAATGGAAGGACCAGCAGTGAGAGTAAGCAAACAGGAAGCTCAAGCTCTCCTAGCTCGAGACAATGACAGCTCAGGCCAGCCACACCACACAGCAGAGGACACGGGCAGAAGGGCTGATGCTATGATGGGAGGAACACAGTTTGCTGGCGATGACAATGGGGGTTCCATGGAAAGAGCCGAGGCGGGGCTGCTGCGGGGTCATCATGTGTTAAGAGGCTGAGACAACTGGAGCAGCAGGCTGCAGCAGGGCCGGAGTGGAAGACCCCCAGCTTTTAAGTCCCCTGAGGTCAACACCTCCTCTAGGAAGCCCCCTCAAGACAAGCTGACAAGCCATGTACACGTGTACACTGCAGAATGTTCTCTGCACTGGAGTTGTCTATCTCCTGGAGAACTCCAGGCTGAGTCACTTTACACACACAATAGATACTTATCAAATCTTCAGGGTGATATGCTGCATAAATTTGTACCTGTGATGTTTTAGTATCTAAATTGTTCTCTAAAACCTCTGAAAATGATGCTCATCCCTCATTAAATATGAAGTCAAAACTAACCTGCCTCAAATATACAGGTGCAGCTCTGTCCCTACTTATTCGAATTCCAGAGGAAATTCTCCCATAGAAAGGCTGGCCTAGCAGGCACTAAGTAGATGGTTTAGTCGGTAAAGTGCTTGCCTCAAAAGCATTGAGTCCCTTAATTCAATCTCCAGAGCCCATGTAAAAGGTCAGGTGCAGTGGTGTGAGACTGTACTCTCACCACTGGAGAGGCATGACAGGTACAGTCCTGGAGCACTCTGGCTAGTCAGCCTATCTAGTCAGCAAGGCCCAGGGCCCAGTGAGACTCTGTGACAGCTCCTGAAACATCCAAAGTTGATCTCTGTCCTAGACACACACACACACACACACACACACACACACACACACACACACACACACACACATATTCCCCACACATGAAAAGCCAGCCTCGGAAAAAGGGTGTCACCTTGCCAGTCCTCATGTCCCAAGCTTTGATTTCAGAGCTGAAGCCGCCACATAAAAAGACGTTGTGATCTTTTGGATGAAATTTCAACGTGGTGATTCTGAAGTCACTCCGACCACTAAATACTTGGGTTCCTGTAACACAGACAGACAAGAAAGAGCGAGAAAATACTCAGATCACAAGTATTTCAAAGTGGAGATGTTCACACAGCCCTCCAGGGCCCTATGCGGCCCGGTGTAGACTTTCTGGGAACAGAGAAGAATGGCAGTTCATTTCCACTCCCTGTCAAATCCCTCCCCAGAGACCCTGACTAACCCAGGCAGCTCATCCCAGGACTCCACCTTTCCCTACTCTGCCAGTTGTATGTCATCTCATTTCAACCACATGCCAACTAACCACAGCACAGCTGAACACAGGCTTGGGGAGGTTCGGGGAATTTCTCAGGCTGCATAGGCAATACAAGAGATTGTTGATCCAGAAATCTGAAAATCTAAAAGCAAAGTTGGTTGGGATTTATCTCAGGATCCATCTTCCAATCCTTGTAAGAATGAAGATGGGTTTGTTACAGTGTGTGGCAGCTGTGGATGACCTGACATGCTGGGCCACAAATGACAGTGACCTGCACAGCAGCCCAGCCACAGAATGGACATCAGGTGTGGCTCACTGGGGTCTCACAAGCGCTACAGGACTCGAGATGGCCCTGGTCATTCTTCATATCATCATAAACAGTTGTCGAGTCCCTCTGTGCACTGTGGTAAATATCTGGCACACACCGATCCATGCGGTGTGGAAACAGCTGTCGCTAATGGTTTCCTAGAGGTGAGCAATAGAAACTTCAGAAGTGTCCATCATTCAGGGACAGTTAAAGCCAGCACTCCTTCCACTGCCCAGTGTGACTTGTACACCCCACAGCACTGATGGGATTCTTATCTGTCACATTTAATTTGTTCAGATCTGCACCAAGAAATCAGACCAGCTTTGAGAGGCACCACACGGGGAAGCACCTTGGCTTGGCTCCTGACACATCACTAGGGCTCAGCTCAGGTTCATACACCAGGGACAGCACCTGCCACCTTCCAATAGCACAGAGGAGGCTTCCCTCAGAGACAGCACAACATCGTCCTCAGCCAAGTGGGGAAATCTTGGCCACCTTTGGCTACCAGGTCTCCTCCACTGAACCAGGCAGTGGCAAAGCGGAACACAGAAGCTGACAGCCAAGGAGCTGGGAAGGTGGCTGTCTGTAAAATCCATGCCAGAGAAGCATGAGGAGCTGAGTTTGATCCTAAAACCCACATTAAAAAACTGGGCTTGCTGGTGCATGCTTGCAACCCCAATACCGATGGGGGGACAGACAGGCAGATCCCTAAGGCTTGCTAAGACTCCCCTCATCAGTAAGCCCTGGATCCCAGTGAGAAGGTGGAAGGCTCCCAGGGAATGGTGCCGAAGCTGACCACCAGCTTCCACACACATGTACACAGGCGAGCACCTGCAGGCACACAGCTGGTGGACAGGACAGTGTTGAGATGTCAAGCCCTAGAAGGCTGTGTTTGTTCACTCTGGGCAGAAAGCACTCCCCGATGGCTTCTTCTGTCTGCTGACCCAATACACTGAGTAAGAACTCGGCCAGCTCCAGCTCGTCCGCTAAGGAAATGAAACTCATCAATCACAGCTTATGAGAGTCACAGAGGGACAACACAGATCCAATGGCCAGAGTCACTGTCTCCAAGCTTGTCTGCCTATATCCCATTCAGGACAGACCTAAACAGACACCACTGTCATGCGGTGATTTGTTTATGAGTGACAAAATACACCACTGTGCCAATATAGCATAGACATGGTTTCTAAATACTTTTTTTAATTGTTTATTTGTGTGTCTTTGTTAAGAGTATATGCTGTGGGTGTGCAGGTTCCAGCATAGGCCAGAAGAGGTTCCCTGGAGCTGGAGTTACAGGCAGCTGCCTGACATGAGTGTTGGTCCTCTGAAAGAATAGCAAGTGCTCGTAACCACTGGGCCATCTCTCCACTGCCATTATCAACATTTTTTAAATACCAAAAAATAGGACCTCTTACAGAGTGAGGCAAAAATAAACTAGCCAATTTTAAATATATCTTAATATGCCATATATTAAGAGCATCAAGCAAACTTATTTTTTAACATTTTATGTATTAATTTGGGGTGAATGTGCATGTACAGCATGCAGAGGTCAGTGGACAACCTGAAGGGGTTGGGTTTCTCCTTCGGCTATGTGAGTCCGGGGGATTAAACTCAGTTCTCCAAGCTTGGCGGCAGATGCCTTTACCTACTGAGCCGTCCTGCCAGCCCAAGGGCATCACAACTTCCTAAAAATCATAAAAACCACATGGGCTATAGAGTTATAGCTATGGTACTTTTAGTGGTAGCAGTAGAATCAAAAATGCTTTCTCTTATCTAAATGCAGATGGCGTTCTGTGATACAGGGCTTGAAAGCCATCCAACTGTGGTTTCTGTTTACCCAGTGAACTCAGGGAGGCTGACAGAGACTCCTCGCGGGAATGGGCCAGGGTACAGGGTGCTGTCCACTGGCCACACAGTAGACATTCTCCACTTCTGGCCTCCAGTGATTTAGAGCCCGTTTTGTCTGGCAAAGGACAGCCCTGCAACTAACCAGAAGGTGTTATTGTTATATTCTCAACAACTTGGTTCAAAGTCAGATGAAATGTTCATTTAAAGGGTTTTAAAACAGATCAGAAAGCTGATGAGTCCCACGGTCAAGGGTGCAGACAGACACTAGTTGTTCTGGTTTTGTTAGGTTCTTTTCATTTGATGCCAGGAACTGAACTCAGGACCTTGAGCATGCTAGACAAGCATTCTACCACTGAGCTACACTTCCCACCTGCCTAAGTAAAGTCTTCAAGAGATGACACAAGTCATTTTTGGCAACACCAAAAAACAAATAAATAGATCCATTTTCAGGTACCAGGGCATGGCTCTATAGTAAAATTTGTGCTTAATATGTCCAAGGTCCTTGGTTCAAATGCCAGCATAGGGAAAAAGAAAAGAAAGGGTGGGAGTGGGGGGAGGGAGAGAAGTTTGTTTCAAAACATTCCTTCCAAAGTGAAAAATAATAATTATTAATTTTAAATTTTGAGAGAGCAGGGAGATGACTGGGTACATAAAGTGCTTGCTATATAAGCATGAGGATTTGAGTTTGAATCTCCAACACGCACAGAAAAAGCTTGGCATGGTGGCACATTCATGTAATCCTGGTGCTGGGTGGATGGAAATGTAGGGGTTCCCTGAAGCTTACTGGCCAGAAATCAGTGAGCCCCAGGTTCAGTGAGAGACCCTGTCTCAGAAAAATAAGGTAAAGAGTGAATGAGAAAGACCTCACTGTCAACCTCTGGGCCTAACACACACACACACACACAGGTACTGGAGTCTTGCTGTGTAGCTCACAAAGGCTCCTACTGAACGCTAGCACTCCTGACTCAGTCTCCTTTGCACAGACAGGCCCATCCCTGGGCAAACCTTGTTTTGCTTTTATTTTTGTTTTGTTGGGTTTTGAGACAAAGTCTAATTCTGTAGCTCAGGCTGGGAGAGAACCCATTACGTAGTCCAGGCTGACTTCCCCAGGCTACCCTTCTGCTTCAGCCTCTCAAGTGCGAGAACTACAGGCATGAGCCACCACACCCAGCTGGTACACACTTCCCAGAGCACAGTTACTCCTACTCTGCACCTGCCCCTGCACCTGCCCTTTGCTTCAAAGAATGACTAAAAGCGCTGATTATTTTTTTCCTTCTACTCCCTCTTCTGGAGTCAAGGGGTGGCAGTCACTTGTCACTGCAGGAAGTCTGGAAATACCTAGCTTTTTATAAAGGAACACCTGTGCTTCTGTACGGTTAACATGGCTCAAGGCCCTCAGCGATGCAGGAAGGTAGATAACACTCCCCATCTACCCTCCGGTAGCCCAAGTATTAAACAGGAGTAAAAATGGACCAAGCTAGGAAGAGCCACTGACAGAAAGCAGAGGCTGGAGAGGAGAGCTTTACCAACCAACCTTTGTCATGCACTGCCCCTCTTCCTCCAAGACACTTCATGCAACTTCAGGTATAGGCATATACAGTAGGTGCAAAGACCAACTATTTGCTGATAATAATCATAAAAAATTTTAAAACAATTCTTTGGTATACATATAATTTTACTATTTACTAACAATGAAAGCAAATTTGCATACTAATGAGATGGACTGCTTGGTTATTTCTACATGAAGAATTAAATCTTGAGTATGTGTGGCAAGTCCTGTACCTCCAGGACTCGGGAAGAAGAGGCAGGAGGACAGCCTGGACTACACAGTAAGCTTCAGACCAGCCTAGGCTACAGAATGAAACCTTCTCTCAAGATACAAACAACAACAACAACAAAAAAGAATTGTATTTGATACAACAGGATATATCATACTTTCAAAGTTTTTCAAAATTGCTGGATGTTCAGAGATGTTGAGAATGCCACTTTGCATAAATCCACTTTTAAGAAAATGACAGAAGTATGTCTAGGGACATTCCAGAAACTACTGGAGAATCTGTCCCAAGCCAAAATTCATTCAACATTTTTTTAATGAAGCTGACTTTAAGAACAATTTTAAAGTCAACACTAACACAGTGCAATCCAAGGATGTACTAACTTGACACCCACATGTTGAGGAGTATAAAATATTAAAAGTCCTTATTTCCCAGAATGGAACTGTTACATTTCTGCAAGAGCAGAAAACTTTGTAAATACAGGCCTGGCACCACACTTCACCACACAGGAGCTGAGGCGTTGGGTCAGGTCTCATGGGCATTATCTTGCCCGATGGCATTCCCAGTACACAATGCCCATGGTGTGTGCTCAGATCGAGGCTGCGGTGAAGTCATGGGATGCAACATAGGTGAGTGCTGCTAGAAACATCTGGGATCCATTACGCATTTGAGCTTGAATTAATTTTTGGTCACTGCACATTCAGAAACCTTTAACAGTTGCTGAGTTTTTCACAAGCCTACACTCAGTTATACAACCCTGTGGAGCTATGATCACAGTTTTCGAAGCTGGGTTCTACAGCGTGGAAGATAGCCTTTTAAAACTGCAGCGCTGTTTTTGTGTTGTGTTATGTTGTTTCTCAGGGAACTCAGCAGGCTGTGGGTGCCCCATGAGGACTTCACATCCTCAAACCACCCTCATAAACAGTCACCATACAGAAAGCTAATCTAACTGGGAATATGCTTTTTCTCCAGTTTACTCTTATTTTTTTCACAGCCCAAGCTTTTCTTCACCTGTTTTTTTGTTTGTTTGTTTGTTTGTTTGTTTGTTTGTTTGAGTGTATGCTTGCAATGTAGCTGTGCCGGGAGAGTGTGGAGGCCAAAGGTTGATGTTGGATGTCTTCCTCAACTTACATTGAAAGTCTCTCACTGAGCCTAGAGTTCTTCAATCTGGCTAGACTGGTAGCCAGCGAGCCCCAGGCATGTGTCTCTGCCTCCCCTGGGCTGGGATTACAGGCAGAAGCCACCTCACTTGGCTTTTAGCTGAGTGCTGGGGACCCCAACTCAGGTCCTCATGCCTGAGAGGCAGGTACTCTACCCACTGAGACATCTCTCCAGACCCTCTTCCAAACCCCTTAGCTGCAGTTAGCGATCAGATACCAGTTGATACATAGGTAGCAAATGTCTGACCAAATAGAATAAAGAGAGGGTCTCTTCCCCTCTACACCCCCAGATCTGGAAATTTACTGCCCATCCTTAGACCCACATCAAAGGAAAACTCTCCCGGGGAGGGGGGGGAGGGGCAGGTGCTTTCCTGGGTCCTTGGAGTACAGCATGGGACCAGTCATGTTTTCATTTGGAAATGGCAGCAAGTCACCAGGTGCTTGTTAAAAGGTGGGTAACATGACCTTGCTGACCACAGGGAAGAGAGGGTGGGAAGGTTGAGCTGCTAAAAGGTGATGATTGAAGTTTTCCTGCTAAAAAGAAAAAAAAAAAAAACCACACATTTCTGAATGTTATTTCCCTCAATTCCCAAAGACGCTGAAAATCTGTCTTTGAAAGGACTAAAATTTTCCACTTAGAAAGAGGCTGTCGTATCTATTTCCTCTTCTAAGAGCTGGGCTTTACTATTTCTCTTTGTTAAAGGGGTCCAAAGCTAAAAGATTTTTAATAAGCTAACAGGTACTTAATGGAAAACACTAGGGAAAAATTCTGCTAAGACTTCAGTTCGGAAATCAGCATCACAGCCACCATCATGGCGGGACGTTTGAGGCAGTTGAGGTGATAATGCTGAGAGCCAGAGAGACCCAAGTCCCAGACCAGCTCTGTCACTTGTGATGGGACCTTGGGTGGTCCCTCCACTGCTGAGTCTCATGCAGTCAGGAAGACTGAACGCTAAGTGCCATACACAGCACTCTGTGGAGTAAGCAACCAAAGTGAACCATTATTGTTTGAAAAATTAAACCCCAACTTATTGAATTCATCTGTGGTTAAATTAAAAGCTAAAGCCAAGGGATGCTGGGTTCTAACAGCGGGAACCTTAAGAGACTAATGACTATTGAAGCTTTTGCATGAGGCCTGGATAATACAGCAGCCTGGGCTGGCTTCTGCCTTTGCTGAAGAGAAAGGCAGAGGATGCTGGGAGACATTCACCGGGGAGCAGGCTTGGCCAGGAGCACTAGTCACTCTTGAGGTAAAGGCCTTTCTCCTGGATTCCGTGGCCACTCTCTCCCCTCTCCCAGATGGTGACCTGTCAGTCAGCTCTCCTCCTGGGCGGGGCTAGCTGAAACAGACCTTTTACCTTGGGACTATCTTGCTTGTCTGCTTGTTATAGGAAATTCTGTTTATTCACTGCAGGCTTATAGGAAATTGAGCTTTGAAATATGTAATCCATTGGCACTTGGCTGTATTGATCTGGTTATAATGAGCTCAACCAGTATAAAAACTGTTTGGATCTTCTTGGAGTTAAGAAAAATTACTTCTTTTCCTTTTTGGATCAATAATGATACAAATAGAAAGTGTGTTTCTGGGCTGGTGGGGTGTGGCTTGGTGCAGAGTACTTGCTTATGGAGTATGAGGCTGCAAATTCAATCCCCAGCCCTGGAATAAATCATCCTTAAAGCAAAGCCATGCTTCAAGGATTCTGCAAAAATCCAGAATGCCCTTTTGACACCATCGTTCCCATCCAGGAGCACTGAGGCGATGCTGGGGTGACCCTGGACAGGCAACTCCTTCAAGCTGCGCCTCTTCCTTTCTTAGGTAGAGCCGTTAGGCTTCCCTGAGGTAGCCACCCATCAGTGGTAACCGGGGTAACATCATCTGTCAGCCTAATGTCTGTACCAGGGGACACTATGGTCAGGCAGGCTCCAGGACTCTCCATTTTCATTCAGCATGTCTGGTTCCCAGACCATTCCTGCCACATCAATGGCATTTCAGGTTAAATGAAACCCAAGTGCTGGTCCCTAGGAAAGAGAGGGGGCATCTGTGCCCCTGCAGGAGCTCACCTTAACTAAGTTACTATGAGGTCACAAGTGGGAAAGGAACCAATATATATAATAAGCCTGTCCTTCAGGCCTATCTGGACCTTGCACTTATCACATACCACAATCCTGGGTAATGGCAGGAATTAACCTGCATCTCAGAGCTGAGGAAAGGGAGTTTGGTAAGGGAAAGGACATCTGGCCCTATTGGCCAGCCATGCAGACAGTGACTGGACTTGTGTGACCCCAAAGTCGCTCTGTCTGCATCCCACCTCCAGACCTGCCAGCTACTCCTGACCTTTCCTTCTCCATAGCTCTTTGTTCCTAGCCACAGACTCACGAACAAGCAGGAAAAATGTTGACAAGGGAAAGCTTATGTTGTTGGCGCGTGGTAATTGAGCCTGTGTTCCCAGGCAGCAGGCATATGACTCATTTCGCTAAAATCAATATCGTTACACTCATCCTCTGGGAAGTATTCAGCCAGCTGTAAATTTAACCATCCTGACTCAAAGTTAACGAGAAAAGAAGCTTGCTAACTTTCAAATCAACCTCTGTGTATCAGGAGTGGGGCCCATGTTGGCAAGTGGGCAGAGGTCTGGCAGGATGCCGGCTGAGGGCCAGGTGGGCCTCATCTGCATGCCCACCAGCATGGCTCTGGACTCACCAGCAGTGCAGCTCAGAGCCTGACATCCTTCCTGTAAAACTGTGCTCAAAACTGCCCGTCAGAGGTAGCTGTGAGAAAAAAACACAGCAGAAGCAGGAGCAGGCTCCAGAGCAGCCAGTAGGGCCACATGAATGGTGGCTGCGGAGGCTGGAGGTTGCCATCATGCTTTTCCTTCCAAGCCCAGCCACTTTCAATTATCTGGACAAGACTGAATTTCTTAAAATTAGGGGGTGGGGAGATGGCTTGCAAACCAGCTGTGTTTAGCTATAAGCAGCTTTGTTGAAACACAGAACCAACCATGCTGAAACCAAACATGCCCCAGCCACGTTCAGCTCCAGGGTCAGTCCACAAAGGCAGCCTAACCTAAGAAGGGCCAGTTGCTCACTGATGACTATTGCTACACACAGGAGAAACATGGCTCCCGGGAGCCCATGTCAATTAATAAAATCATGCCGGGGCCTGGGTGCTGCCCTCTTCATAAGGAGGGCTGGCATGAGCTTCCCAGCTTAGGATGAGATGGGTTTATGGAGATGGAGAAACCCTCCCTGGAGGGGAACCAATGAAAGGCTGCTTAGAGAGCTTATAGGAGAGGGGGTCACAGAGCACAGACATCTGCAGAAGGGGTCTTCTGACATGCCTAACAAAGGTGGTGGGTGGGTAGCTAGCTGTTCACTGGGCAAGACAGTACCCGAAGGACAGTGGCCAGGGATGCTCATCAGCTCAGACCCTGCTAGACCTAGCTGCAATATCACTGGGCCTCAAGCGGTAAATAGACAAGGACGCCAGTCTGAAAGCAGGCCTTACCCACTGAGGCCTGGGACACAGTCGGCACACACTGTTTCCTGCCTGCTCTCCATGGGCACTAAGGACCCTAAGCAGGTTCTCCTGGAATGTGCTGGAACACTTGAGTGTGCCACAGAGCTTGAAAACCTACAGAGGCCCTGGCTGCACTACAGCACTTGCTTCAAGCACCAGTGGGAGCTGGTGCCACTTCAGAGGCTTAGCCTGACACGGAGCCTTCTTCCATGGCCTCTCCTCCAAAGCCTCACGGGCCGACAGTGCTCTTTGCCACGGCCTTCATTTGGACACTATTCACTCTTCCTGTGCCAAGTGCTCTGAAGCTGTCAAGGCTAACACTGCTCCTACTGGAGCATAGCTGTCCACAGCTCAAGAAGCATCCTTCAGCCCATCACTTAATCAGAGGGGTTAGGCAAGATCATCTAGGCACTCCATCCTCCCAAGGCTGTTTTCTGCAGATGTTGAGCCACTGCCTGGAGACAGCCAAGCACCCTGCCAAGATAGTTTGTCCAGGGCAGAGAGAGGCGAGGGGAGGGCATACCAGTTCATGCATTGGCAGGACACCTTTACCAGCCCCATAGGCCCAAGCTATGTCCAGTCATCACCACTGGTCGGGTGACCTCAAGAAAGTCACCAAACACTCAAAGCCTCAGTTTCTGCATCAAAGAAATGGGGATACAGATGGAGTTCTCACAGACCAGTGAAGGACTAAGCATGATGCCCAAGCAAAGGGCCTACTCCATTTACCTTCATCAGCACAATACAGGCCTAGTAGCATGTGGGACACCAGGGCTACAGCAAGGACTTGGACAGCAGACCACTTTCTTTCTCTGTGGCATCAGCCCTAGTCATGATGGGGCTGAAGACAATTCTTAGAAAAGGAATACTCGTGTAGGGTGCAGTCCAGCTGGCCAATCCCTCCCACCCACCATGACCCCAACAAAAGACACCGTGGTACTGAGACAAGAGGAGGTAATCAGGACAGTGAGCATCCCAGAGAGAAGGGCAGATGTCCCTGGCCATAACAGCCTAGAGTTCTGCAGAGGGCTGGACTGTGGAGTCTACACACCTACCCCATACCCCAAATAGAGGGCACATGTTACTCCCTTGCCAGGAGAAGCTGCCACCCACCACAAAAGGGATGTGCAACTCTAAGGGGCTGCAGTCTGCAAAAGGGGCCCTCAGAGCTGAGCAAGCTGGGGGGGGGGGGGGGGAAGGTTTCTAAGGAGACAACCAGCTAATTGGTTTGCAGGACAGGTCACGCACAAAGCCAGCGACACTCAGGGCCTGGGTGGCGTCTGCCAGTGTTCCCTGAGGCCGCCTGTGCCTAATGTAGCAGAGACGTTTGTTAGGGAGATTGTAGACGGAAACAAGAGCGCCAAAAATAATTAATCTGTGAGCAGATTTGATTAAGTGTTGATTCATGGCTGTTCCGTAAGCCAACAGCCCGTCAGAACTATAAATTAACGAGATAAAATGGTACTGGCCCTCCATATTTCAGGCCGGGTATTGACATTTTAGAATCCACAGATTTTTAACTGTATTGATTGAGGACACCAGGATAAATGGCCTTGGCGCCAAATTCCCATTAATGACAATGGGCACCGAGTGACTAATTCCCAAAGCCCTGCAGAGAGAACGCCCTGCTCGGCCTTCTCCTGGCAGGGCGCTCTAATTAGATTGAAATGAAAAAGCCAAATCACCATGGGCGGGAGAAGCAGAGAAAGAAAATGGAAGATCAGACTTGGGGAAGAGAAAGGACAAAACTAGTTAGAGCTGGACAGAGGCCACAGGGCGCACAAGTGCTAAGACACAGGGCCAGGGAGGGGTATGCAAACATATGGTCCCCCTACCCCAGCAGCCCTTGGGAGCTTTATTACTCAGGCTAGGAGGATACAGCAGGGGCCAGCCTCAGCTCTCCAATTATGCAGATGTGAGCCAGCCCCATCCAAGCAATGGACAAAGAGACCACCAGGATGGGCCCATCCTCAGGGACACATGCTTGCCAGGATACAGACAGAAATGCCAGCTATCCTCATAGGAGAGGCCTCATCTGGGGTCCAGAGGCCTTCCTGGAGGCTGAGATCCAAACCCATCAACGCTGTCCTCTTTGGGAACAAAAGATATCTAGCACACCCCAGCACAGACCCTGTACACAGTAGGTGGAAAATAAGTGGCAATCCTTCAGTAGATGAGCCCCATGCAGACATCATCTCTAGCAGAGGAGGATGAAGTGCCTTCCATCGTTCTCTACCAGACAGTAACACTTAGAAGTGGAGCCATGCCTCTCGATACCTACCCTGCATACAAGAGCCCCTTGGAGCCCTGCCAGCATGCCACCCTCCATGATCCACCACACCTGAAGGGACAGCATCTCCTCTCCCACCCACCACCCGCACTGAGCCACATGTCACATGATGCTAGCTGCAGTTCCAGGTCCTCCTAGCTGGAACAAACAGGACCATGACCCACTGCTGTCTCAGACTCATCATCAGTCACCGACTGCCACGAGTCCCTAACTTGTCAGGCATCGGGACCCATCGCTGCTAACAGCCAGAATGAGAGTTCTGGGAGGTGGCCAGGAAGCGAGGGCTCAGTTGGGCAGTATAGGTTAGACTCCATATTCAATAGGCCCCAGTCTCCCTTGCTGTCGCTGAGTGGTCCAACCTAGGGATGCTGCATAGAGCCTGCCTGGGAAAGCTCCTTTTGCTGGCTCCTTCCTCCTTCCCTACCTGATAGAAGATCTTCCTACATGAAACCCCCTTGCCCAGGTGCCTCCCAATATAAATACTGGGAAGAGCCCCCCTGAAGACTTCCCTATGGAATTTAGTTCCACCCCATGGACTGACAGGAATTTAAACTGATGCCTGTCAAAGGACACCGTGATATTTTGGTTCCAATTACATAGCAGAAGTTGATTAAAAAGCTGCCTCTTTATCCAGCCCTGCAGCTTGGGGCTGAGACAACCATGGCTGTCCTTTGCTGACTGGCAGAGGACTGGGTCCAGTGCTTTGCAGACAGCTGCAGTGCCATTGGTAAGTGATCTGTACACTGGTCAGGGAAATGAGTCTGCTCTGAGACCCCCACCACACCATGACGGTAGGTGGTTTGCGATCAGGACCCTCCGGAGAGGTTTTCCCAGTGACAGGGCCGACCTGGGGCAGTGAGACATCAGGACACACCTGTTTCGAGGTCTGTTAGGTGCAGGGCAAAGTCGAAGCCACCACTGAGGATGCGCCGGCCACAGGGAGACCATCGTGCAGCCCGTACCGCCTCACTGTGCACAGAGTAGGTCTGCAGGCAGTGCCCCGAGTCCACGGCATTCCACACCTGCAAGGGAAACAGAGAGGCAGCACCAGACACTGTGATGAGGGCCTGAGCTCCAGGTCAGCAGGGGGCTCCCTGGGGAACTGGGTTCCTATTATTCACATCAAAACAACAGCTGGAGTTGCTTTTCCTTTCCTCACAAAAATGTGTAGACTTCCTTTTTCTGGGGCTAAGAAACAGCAGTTCCTAGCTCCACTCAACCTTCACACCTTCTCCTACCTGCTGGCCACAGACATGTCACAGTCCTGCCCCAGTCTCCTGAAGCCTGCTACTTGCCCTGGAGCGGACAGAGCACATGGCCAGACCACAGTCAAGGGATCTCTTGAAGACTGAGATCCAGACAGAGGCCAGTCACAGAGCACATCTTCTTCGGAGAGGGGTCCTTCCCCCTAACCTTCATCCTGGCTTCCCATCAGGGAATGAGGCTCCCAGGAGAATGTCCAGTACACAACTGACTCCTACAAGTGGCTTACAAGCCCAGGCAGGAGAGCTACAGTACCACAGCTGGCAGGCTAGCTCACAGAGGTGTTAGGGGCTGGTTCTCTTCCCTGTCACTACAGGGTGAAGGGGACACACTGTAAACACCTCCCCTTGACATTGCATCTTGCTGGTCATGTGATGGCTCTAGTGACTCCACCTCACTGGGCCTCAGTCTCTCACTCCACAAACTGGAAGTAAAAGCATCATCCCAGATAGGAGTGAGGCTGGAGCAGGAGGCAGCTCTGAGGCAGGGGCAACAGGAGGGCTGCTGGACGTGCTGGGCGGGGCTTGTGGGGATGGGCGGGGCTTGCAGGGTGGGGGCGGGGCTTGCAGGGATGGGAGGGCTTGCAAGGATTGAGGTTCTGAAACAGCAAGATTCCCTGAGTATCAGCAGCACCAGGTTTTCCTGAGTAAGTTCTAGAAAAGCCCAAACAAGCACACCCACGCACTTCCACAAACCTGCTCCTAGGGCAACTTCCATTAAAGATGAGCTAACTCTACCTGCCAAGTCCTGAAGGCTCTCCAAATGCAGCCAATCTGGAGTTCTGAAAGGTTTCCTGGGAGTTTGTAAATGTCTAAGCATACACAAACAAGAGGTCATGAGAAGGTCCCACAGAATGTGGGGAGGGCCCCCTCTGCTCTTTCCTTCCACGCCAGGGGTCAATAGCTAGGTCTCAAATTAAAAAGAATAAAACAGAACTAACAGGAGAAGCAGCCAGAAGGCTGGTAAGTGCAGTGAGGATTGGCAGCGGGGCAGCAGAGCGCAGAACGTGCTGCTTCCTCAGAATTATGTACAAGTACGATGTTAATAGAAAAATTAAGTGAGCAAGTGAGCTCTGCAGGGCTCACACAGTTAGACAGTAAGAGGCCAACACCGTGTACATAGGACAGGCTGCATTTACAAAGTGTGGTGTCATTTTCTAAGACACATGAACTACAACATCATACTAATTAGGCAGGCTGGTATAAAACAACAAAAAATGAAAACAACAAGTGTTGGCATGGATGCAGAGAAATTAGAACCCCCTATACTGCTGGCAGGAAGGTAAGATAGTGTAGTCATGATGGACAGCAGCTTGGTGATTCCCAGACACCTGTAGGGTTACCATGAAACCTAGCAATTCCACTTCCGAGAATAAACCCAAACATCTGGCACTGGGGTCTCAAAGTTTTGCCTATTTATATGGATAGAGGGTGGAAGTTGCCTACTTGTCCAGACAGGTGAGAGGGTAAACAAAATGCAGTCCACCCACTCAGTGGCGTGCTCTTAGACGGTGCGTCCTGGCAGCGGCCATGACCTGGAGGAGCCATGACCGCACTGTTCAGTGGGACAGGCCGGCCCCAAAAGGATGAATTCTGTACAGTTTCCCTCATGTTGCTCCCAAGTAGTCAGAATCACAGGCAGGAAACAGAAAGGCTGCTGTCAGGAGCTGGGGGAGTGGAGTGTGGGTGAAGTAAGAGGCGTCCTGGAGGTGGACGAAGCCAAGCCCGTCCAACAGTATGAACCATATCCCTAAACCTGGCTACAGTGGTAAGGTCTGTTATATATCACTGTGTTTTTTTAAAGACACACACACACACACACACACAAAATCTTGTTTACTCACACATTTGCAATAAGACCCCCAAAACAAGCTCAAGATGGTTGTCACTCCTAGGGCTGCCAGGAGCTGTGAACGCTGCTCAGTGTTTCCTTTGAGAGGGTGAGTGGCACGTGGGAGGAGCAGATGGGGAGGAGGAAGAAGGCGGCTCTGAAACAATGGTGTCCAAATGTTTTCCTCTGCAGAGCTCTTCCACTTACTCATTCAACAAACACTCCTAAGTGCTTACTAGCTAGCTAGGCACTGCTCACAGGAAACAACCAAAGTCAAAACTCTTGCCTTCCAGGAGTTGGCCTTGCAGTCAGGAAGACGGGCCCTACACGAACTAGCAGAATGGAGAGTATCAGACACTAAGACTGATGCTCCAAGGTCAGCAAGAAAGGGGGTTCTAGAGTCAAGAAGGGGCTAAGGAAGTGGCCATGTTAGACCACTTTAAGGCCTGAAGGGTGAGAAAAGAGTTCTGCCTGAGTATACAACAGCATGAAGACCAGTCTGGCCAGAGAGGTGAACAGGGTGTGGAAAGAAGGGGTGTGGTGAGTGTCTCTATCGGCAGTAGAACATCCGGGGTCTCCTAGGGGAAGGAGGTAGCTGGCTCCAGCCTACAGGACCCCTTTAGCTGCCCTGAAGGAAGAAGATGAGGGGGCTTATGCGGGAATTCAGGACAGAGGCAGCAACAGTGGGGACGAGATCCATATGGGAGTCAGAAGCAATAGGAACTCCTTGGAGTAAAGCCAGTAGAGAGGCCAGAGAAAGGAGACCCACCTTAGGTCTGGGGCCTGAGCAGCAAGCAGAATGGCCAGCTCCAGGAAAAGCAAGGCCAGAGCTGAGCACTGAGTGAAGGAAGCAGGCCACAAGAAGGGAAGACTGGGGAAGTCCCTGCCCCATACTTTTGCATAGAACACACTCACCTAAAACCTTTTGTGATGTGCAGTAAGATGTTGAGTTAGTGAGGAGGGAGAAGAAAAAGGAGAGGGTAGAAGAGATGAGAGAGAGAAAAGGCAGGAGGCAGGGAGGCACACGGAGCAGACAGGGAACAGGGAGCATGGGAGACATAGAAGGAAGAAGGCCGAAGAAAGCTTAGACTCCAAGATGCCTGGGCCAAAAGCGCCACACAGTGCGCTAGGATTCGCGGGCAGGGGTGTCCTGCACGGTCCTGGGTCTAAGGAGACACAGAGCCCGTAAAGGTGGGACAGCCCCTCCCCCAAGGTGAAGTTGCACACCTGTCTGCTGGCGCACACTGCTGACGGCAGCCCAGAATCGATGAGGACCAGTCAGTCCCGCCTTGCTACCAAGGGTGAAGGTGAGAGGAATCTTCCCCAATTGCTCTCCCTAATTGAATTGAATGTTCACTGTCAGGCTTTAAAGATTAATTCCCAAACACTGCTGCAGCCCGGGAGTGTCTGCCTTTTTTCAACCAAGTAATTAGAGATCCCAAACTGCCTTCACAGGATTAAGGAGCTCAGTCTACTGTCGAATGTTCTGAGATGGCTCTGTATATTAACTACAATTATTAACACGGTCTGTGTGTCCAGCTAAAGCCACAGATTTGACAAGAACATGACGAGTAAAACGCAGTAGATTGGGTATCTGCACCTCGGGTGCTGCCGCTTCCACAGCAGCTTTTCTGGGTCTTCAAAGACCATCCAGCACGTCGCTTTAGTCTCAGGCCATGCTCTTGATTGCCCTTCGGTTTGGGTTTTGTTTTCATTGTATTTAACTTATCATCATCATTGGGAGGGGACACATGCATGCCACAGCAAACGTGTGGAGGCAGAGGACAACTCTGACAGTTCGATTCTCTCGTTCCACCACGGAGTTCCAGGGAACTCAAGTGGTTGGGTTGGTGGGCAAGCACCTTTACCTACTGAGCCATCTCACAGGCCCTATATATGCAGCCTCCTTACAAAACATTCATACTTTACGAAAGTGAAAAAAAAGGAAAGCCCTGTAGAGACCACTATGGGATGGTTGTTTCTTGGGTTACATGAGAAATAAGCATGTTCCACCAAAATGTATTTGTCAAAGACCAGAAAAAAAAAAATCAACTGAGAGTTGCCCATATCTCCACACCTGGAGGCCATGATGTCACATTTCTGGGGGTGGCTGTTCTTACTGTGTGATCCAGCCTCGGGAGGTCCTCCTGCCTCACCAGCTTCTCCAGTCAGTCTTTTACAGAATGGAGTATGTTGCCAGAGATGTTTTTATGGAAAGCCATTATCAGTTGAGAGAGGCTCCCTTCTATTTACTCAACATTGTTTAAAAAAAAAACAAAAAACTGTTGTACGTGTGTGTGTGTGTGTGTGTGTGTGTGTGAGAGAGAGAGAGAGAGAGAGACAGAGACAGAGACAGAGACAGAGATCTGCAAGTGTGAGTACAGAAGCACATATGCCATGAGAGTTCAGAGGACAATCTTGGGGAGTTGATTCTCTCCTTCCACCATTAATTCTGGGAATCAAACTCAGTATCAGGCTTGCTTGGCAAGTGTTTTCATCTATGCTGAGTCACTGTACTGGCCCTGAAAAGTTTTTTTTGTTTTATTTTTTACACATATAATCAGAAATGAATGTTAGGTATTGCCAAAATCCATCTACTTAAACGGTCTTATGGCTTCCTCTTTATAGTTAACCACTAATATTATGGTTCCACCATCAAGCACTGCACTGCTAAGCTCCCATTCCTGGGACTAACCCTGTTTAGTCATGATACTTCAAGTGGATAGTTAGATGGATTTGCTAAAGTTTCTGTCAAAAAAAAAAATTGCCAGTTCATCAGAGATATTGGATGGATGCTCACTTCTATTATGTCTTTTTCTTGCCTTGGTGTCAGGAGAACTAGTCAGGGGAGGTATCCGTCCTCTTTGACATTCCAGGATAGTTAGTGTAGCCACTGTAACATCATTCCCAAACTGAGTGGTTTGGACAACAGACACTGATATGGTACCGGAGGCTAGAGTTCTGAAATGAAGGTACCAGCAGGAGCTGGGCCCCTCTGAGGGTGGGCTAGCTCCTTTCTCTTATGCCTAAGCCCGGCCTCCATGTCTGCATGCCAGTCTTCCTCCATATATGCCTGCCTCCTGATCTCCCTTCTATGGCCACTAGTCACATGGCACTAGAGCCCATCCTACGCCCTCATTTTGCAACAATTACCTCTGTACAGATTCAATCTCCAAATATGGTTATGTTGTGAAATACTAGGGGCTAGGACTTTGAAAGAAAAATTGAGGGTGACAGGGGTACGTGTAATTCAACCCACAGCAAATGGATACTCGTCTTCCTTAGATGTTTGTTAGAACTCATTAGTGAAGCCATTAGGGCCTAGAGTTTTCCTTGTGGGAACAGTTTGAACTAAAAATTCAATTATTTCCATAGATATGAGATATGTTTCTTCTTGGGTAAGCTTTTATTATTAGGGTCTTCTGGGGGATTGTTCGTGTCACCCAAGTTGTGGCATTCATTAGCACACGCTGATCATGCATTACCTCTATATCCTTTTAATATCCTCCGTAGCATCTATAATTAGCATACTCTAATCATCTCTCACATTGGTAATTTGTGTCTTTTCTCTATATTCTTGATTCTAGTTAACAGTTTATAACATTCATTCATCTCAGAGAACCACCTCCTGAGCTGGGTGTGGTGGCTGCTCCTGTAATTCCACACTCAGAGGAGACCGAAAGACAGCGTCACTGCGAGTTCAGGGTCAGCCTGGGCTGCAGAGAAAAGAAAAAGAAAAGAAAATGGGGCCAGAAAGATAGCTCAGCAGGCAGAAGTGCTTTGTCGTGCAAGCCTGATAACCTGAGTTTGATCCCCAGAACCCATGGTGGAAGGAGAAACGACTCCTGAAAACTGGCCTCTGGCCTCCACATGTGCACCGTGACACACACACACACACACACACACACACACACACACACACACACACTGGAAACTGTCCTCTGGCTTCCACATGTGCACCGTGACATACACACACACACACACACACACACACACACACACACACACTGAAAACTGTCCTCTGGCCTCCACGTGTGCACTGTGACACACACACTCCCACGTGTGTCATACATGTAACACACACACTACATAGACTTCTAAAATTTTGTCAAGAGATGAAAAGGGCAGTTTCTCACTAGCTGGTCTTCTCTGTGGTTCCTCTACCTCCACTTGGGGCCCTTCTGCTCTGCCCTCCTTTATTGATTTGGCCTCAGTTGCTGGGCCTTTCCCGGTGTTAAGTGGAAGCTGAGGTCACTGAAAACTTTCCCCTAACGACCTAGGCACTTGGTGCTTCAAACCTGCTGCATCAGCATGCTTGTCTGCACACTCCCTCAGAACACTTCCTACGACAGGGGCTTCTGGAACGTTTGGCACTCTCGCCCCAAACTGACCTTCAGCCATAGGAAATGTGTCCAGTTTCCAAATATTAGGGAATTTTCCAGTGGTCTTCATTATTGATGCTTTTCGTCTAATTCTATCCCAGGAAGTCAACTGTGAATGATTTTGATATCTCTGAATTTCCCGATTAATCAGTTTCACAGCCACACCATGGTTATCTTGGTGGATATTCCACGTGTGCTTGAAAGGAATGTGCACTCTGTTGCTGTGATGCAGACAGTGGCATGGATGTCAATCAGGCCAGCTGGTGGCAGGGCTGTCCCAATCCTCCACATCTAAACTAGTTTTCTGTCTATGTGATCTACTGATTATTGAGAAAGTGCTGGAAGTTTTCGAGCCATTGGTGGGTTTTATGTTCATACATCCCATCCAGGCAGCTCTGCTTCATGTGTTTTAGGGCGCTCTTATTCTGTGTGTATATAAATATCTATGTGTCTGGTGTTATGCACCTTGGGGGATGTGCTGTGATGAACTGATCCCTCCTGTTATTATAAGATGACTCTCTTTATCCCTGTAATATTTCTGCTCTGAAATCTGCTTTGCCTGATATTTATATAGCCACACAAGCTTTCTTTTATTACTGTTAGTATTGCTTATCTTCCTCCATACTTTCAACTTAACCTTTTTCTGTTTTTATATTTCAGGTGGGTTTCCTGAAGGCACTGTATAATTGTGTGCTGCCTTTCTATCCAACCAAACAAGCCTTGTCTTTTAAATGGAGTGTTTAGACCTTTCCACCTGCTTTTGATAAGGTTTAAATTTGTTTTGTTTACCCAAACTATTGTTTTTTCCTCATTCTCTGTGCCTCTTTTCAATCTTTTGTTATTTCATTATACTTCCCATTGTTGGGACCCATAACCATAAATCTTTCTCTGTTTGTCTTATTATTAGTCACTTTAAGGTTTACAGCACACATCTTTAATTTATCCTGACCTACTCTCAAGTCACAACACCACTTGCCTTATAAGAACAAGAAAACAATGCAACCTATTTCCCTATCTTTCATCATGTATGTTACATCTCTACACATTATTGCATTCTGCATTACAATTTTACTTCCAATGGACACTTGTCATTGAAAGTAATTTTTAAATAAGAACAGAGTGTTTACATTGCCTCCAATGTACACTGGACACTCACCATCCCTGGAACAGATGGAGAATCCCACCCGGCATCAGTTTCCCTCTGCCTCACAAACTCCTTTCCTAATGAAAGTTTCCTGTAATGCAGACTTGCTGGCGATGCATCATTTCAGCCTTTAAGTGTCTGAGAAAGTATTGCGCCTTTGTCTTTTCAAGACCTTTCTCTGGGGATTGTGAGCAAAGGTTCCTGAAATGTCCTCACCTTCCAATGCGTCCTCTGCAAGGCTGGTCCACTGATAAGAACTTCGGTATCTGTGGAGAGGTTGGAGTGTTAAAGACCCAGCGCCTAATCACAATTTATCTCGGGCTACCTTTCCTGCTTTTGTGTGCAACCTAACATCCTTGTGAGTAATGGGTGAAATCTTTTGGAATGTATTAACCTACCACTATCTTTTGCTAACCCAAAGATTAAGAAACCATCCGAGGCCTAGAACAGAGACTCCCCTTGGCTTAACCCCCCCACATGACATTCCACCAATGCATTTGAAAAGTGTCCTGACTTATAACTTTCTTTGCCTTGTTACTATAAAAACCCGGTCACGTGGGAACATGAATTTGGGGCAGCCTGCATCTGTGTTCCCATGCCACGGACATGCTCATCTTTGTCTCAGTAATAAACAGTAAATCTTATTCCCACCGAGGTGAGAGTTGTGTTTGCTTTTATGTTTTTTAATTCGTGTTTTCATATTTTTCTATATTTATTCACTTACTTCTGTTACGTGGATGAGGGTTTGCCTGCACATATGCCTGTGCACCGCATGTATATCCGGTGCCTGAGGCCAGAGAGAGCATCAGATCCCCCTGGAACTGGAGTTACATGGCTGTGAGCCGCCATGTGGGCACTGGGAACCGAACTTAGATGTCCTGCAAGAATAGCCAGTGCTCTTCAGTGTTGAGCCAACGCTCTAGTCTGTGAGTTGTGTCTTTGTGTTGAGAGTATCAAATTCTCACTCGCAGTGCTTGGGTTTCTCTTCTCTGCTTTATAATTGAATTTCTTCTGTTACTAGCCTTTGTTCCTCTGTACACATTGTGTCTTTTTCTCCTTTTAAGATTTCTAAGTCAAGGATGCATGAGGACCTAAGTCTGAATCCCAAAAACTAATGTAAAGCTGGGTGCAGCAGTATGTGCAATCCCAGTGTTCCCGGCCCAGTAGCTAGGCAGCCACACACAACAGTGAACAAAAGACCCTGTTTCAACTGTCTCAAACAAGAGAGTAGGTGAGATCCAACACCTGAGATTATCCTCTGACCTCTACATGTGTAGTACATGCGTGTATACACACACACACACACACACACACACACACACACACACAATTTTTTTGTAGGGTGGCGATAAGGGCTGTTCCTGAACCTGCTACGTACCAAGCTGGCCTTAAACTCAGAGGTCTGACTGCCTCTGCCTTCTGAGTGCTGCAAATAAACTTTTTTTTTTTAATAAAAAGATTTTTCCAGCCATGTGTGGTGATGCACACCTGCAACCCCAGTACTTGGGAAGTTCAGGCAGGAGGATCTCCAGTTCAAGGCCAACCTGGGCTACACATGAGACCCTGTCTCATTCTCTACATTTGGCCCTTATTTTTAAACATTTTTTCTCTGAGAACATTCATTTCATGCGTATTAGGAGACAGGTTGTCCCAGGGCTCAATGATGCTGCATGTTACTCTGGTAGGCCGTTGCGGTCCTCAAGTCTGTAAACGGTTCCGGCTATAATTCCAGTAATCTCCTGCAATGTGGTTTTTGTTGAAAACGGTTTCCATCTCTAGAAGTTCAAGTTTATTTACACTGTTTTATTCATTGTTAACCAGGGCACATGTGGCAGTCAGAGGGCCACTTGTAGGAGTTGGCTACCATGTGGGTCCCAGGTTGTCAAGCTTGGTGACAAGCACTAACCCACTAAGCCACCTTGCTGGTCCTGGGTGTTGTCATCCATGTGTCTCTTGTCTAGCATGCCCATAGCTCCTCTTCTGGAACAGCGGAGTATGTTACCATGGTTCGCTGTGTGCTATTCCTCTGCAGCACTTCTGCATCTGGACCTCTGTAGAGCTTCCCTCTTGTTTCCCTACTCTGAGTGCCTTGTACTCCTTCCTTGGTGCTGGGCAGAATGAGTTTCTGTCTTCCTATAAATATCTTTAAGATTGTTCTGGAACATAGTTAAATTCTTGGAGACAGCAGGATCCACGCCAGTACAGTTCTCTAGTCCACCACTCCCCCAGATGCCACCAAGAAGTTGACTCCCAACCCACCTCAGCCACTTGGGGACATCACAGGACCAGGGTTTCTCCACTTTTGCTAACCTAGAAAGTCCCCAAGGCAATAATAGAGACAACTGGGCATTTGTCTTGTTTGCCTGCACTGCCCATGTTCCTGAAAACCACTGCACTGTACACTTTGTTGAATACTGGGCTAGAAACCTGGTCTCCATTCCTCATCAACCAGGAGCACCGATCTCCATAAGAAACTTAGAAATTGGGCCAACAAGATGGCTCAGCAGGTAAAGGTGCTTGCTGCCAAGCCTGTTTGATTAAAGTTTGACTCCCAGAACTCACATGGTGGGAGGAAAGAACTGACTCCTTCAAGTTGCCCTCTGATCCCCCTACATGTGCACCATAATGTGAGTGAGCATATGCATGCATACACACATGTGCGCAAGCACATGCGCGCACAATTTCTAAAAAGTTTTGAGATACTTGGAAACAACTCCCATTGTTCAGCTGTCCCTTTTGCTTGGTGAGTCATTGCTCCTTCCGGACCTAACCCCACTGTGATCAGAACTCCTTTGATTTATGCCGACCTCAAGAAAGTAGGAGTAAAACTGGGAAGCGCGTGTACCCTGCACTCCTGTAGAGTAGTCGGTGTCAGAGCCCACGAGGTCACTCTGGCCTACTTTTGCAGGCTTGTCTAGTTCCTACAACCAATTGCTTGGGAAAGGCTGTTAGCTCTCCAGTGGTGATTGTGGATCTGTTCTGACTCTCCTTCTGTGAAAACTGCTCTCAAATACCCGGACATCCTGCTGTCTGATGCACACACATGCCTGATGATGCTACCCTTCCTGGGAAATCTACCCTTTTACCACCCTGCAACACCTGGCTTTCCTCCAGTGACAGTCTCTTCCTGGTCAGCCTTCCTCTCCTCTTCATGTTCACTGTCTGGAAACTGTTTCTTTCTTTAGTCTGTTTACCCTTACCCTGGTTCTCCCTCTCCTGCCAAAGTTATACCATTTCTCAACAGCACAGTTTGCTCTTCTTCCTAATGCACGTTTTAGAAGATTTTTTTAAAACATGTATGGGTGCTTTGCTTACATGAATGTTTGTGTAACACAGAGGCCAGAAGAGGATGGTAAATCCCTTAGAGCCAGAGTTACGGACGGGTGTGAGCTGCCATGTGTGTGCTGGGAATCGAACCTAGGTCCTCTACAAGTGCAGCTGGTGCTCTTAACCACTGAGCCATATCTGGTCTAACTTTTTAATCCATTCTAGCAATCTCTTTTCATTGTCTCATTTACTTCATTTAATGTAGTTGTTGATGGAATCAGATTTCTATTTGCTATTTGTTTTCTTTTTACCACTCTTTTTATTCTTATCTTTCTCCTCTAGTGCCTTTTTAAAAATAACTGAATATTTTGTAATTCCATTTTACTTAGCTCCTGGCCTTTCAGCTATCTCTTTACATTATCTCTTTAGTAGTTGCTCTGGGGATTATAATATACATCCTTAATGTCTTGTCACCTTCTTGCAAATAAGATTGCACCGTTCCCATACACAGTGCAGAACTTTAACTCGCTCCCACTAAGCCCACCGTTCACCCTGGAGCATCATGTATTGTATTGATATGTGCCATAAACCACATAATGCAGCACTGTCTGCCTTCAACAGTTATGTGTGTTTTTAATTTAAGGTGAAATTATCTTTCAGACAACCACACGAACATTCCCGCTCTTGTGTCCTCCAGTCCTTGCTGCATCCTGCCTACTGTCACCCACCTGCACCCTAAAGAGCTTCTAACACTGAAAGCAGTGAATTCTCAGAGTCTTCATTTACCCAAAACACATTAATCTCACCTTCATTCACGAAGGACACTGAACTACAGCTAGGCAATTTGGAAGTTCAATCAGCACTCTGCAGGCACTATCCAGTCTCTGGATACCACAGCTAGGCAGTTTGGGGAGTTTAACAGGCACTCTGCAGGCACTATCCCAGTCTCTGGACACCACAGAGCAGTTTGGGGGTTCAATCAGCACTCTGCAGGCACTATCCCAGCCTCTGGACACCACAGCTGGGCAGTTTGGGGGTTCAATCGGCACTGTGGAGGCACTATCCAGTCTTTGGAGACCATTGTTTCTGGGGTCAGAGGATTTCTACCACAACTCTCCTTGGGTGAGAGTCATTTTTCTGTGATTGAGATCAAGATTTGCACTTTAACCTGCAGAAACCTGAGTGTGATGTACCCTGGTGAGGTTCTACTTGTGCCTGTCCTGTTTGGGATTTGCACTGAATTCTTTTTCTTTTCTATTAACAGACTTGAGAAATATCCTGACACTTCATACTCGAAGTATGTTTTTTTCTTCCTCATCATCTGAAGCTTCCACTGCTCACATAATCGATCTTACAGCACTGTCCAGAGGTCCCTGGGCACCTGCTCTTTCTCTCCTCCATTTCCCCCTTGGTTTTTAGTCTGCACAGGTTCCAATGCCCATCTTCCTGTCGTCTCCACTCTACTGCATGGCCCAGGGGTGCCATCCTGACTTTAGACACTATTGTTCCGTGCTGGTATTTCTTACTCATAGGTTTGATTTCTCTGCTAAGAGTTCCTATATTTATTTATTGGAGGTGGTTTCCTTTATGCCCCTGCGCATATCTATGATGGCTACTTGAAAATACTTGTCGGCTAATTTCAATACCTGGGCCATCATGGGAACACAACTGTTTTGGAATTTCCATCCCCGCTTCGCGGTTGTTGTGGCTGTCCCTAACCCTGCCCTCCACCAAGTCAGCCACATTGCAGTTCTTCTACCCAACTTTTCGGCACTGGGCCTACCCACAGGTGAGAGCACACCAACGCAGAAAACCAGTGCCATCTTCCATCTACTTCCTGCCTGCTTTTGTGTCCCTGTGGTACTTTCGGGGACATCATGACTACACACTGTTGACAGTTACCAGCGATGAGAGGACAGTCCAGCAGGTACCCTGCTTCACTGGCCAAGCCAGGCCTAAGTTCCAGTTCTAAGCCCGTGTTTTACTCTGGAGAGTGCTGGCACTCAGTCAGCACTTTACCTAGTTCACTGGCCCTCCCACCTGCTCCACACATACTCCAGCATCTCATTACTTAAGGAAATTACATCTTCTCCACACCCTAAAAACATATTTAGGACAGTTGCTGAATAGAGGTATTATTTTCTGGGGTGCATCATTACATCACAGATAGCAAGAAGGCTCATGGGAATGCACAAATGGTTATCCACTGCAGGCACAAGAGTGGGACTAGATTGCAGTAGGTCCCATCTCCTCCACTGTACAAATGAGAACACTGAGGCACATACTCTTTCTACTCTCCTACAGCACGGGAAGACTGCAGGGCACTTCTAACTTACTTGGGCAATCTATTGTGAGTTCCTAAGGGCAGAGTACCCCAGCCGCTACCTGGGTGACAAGGGTCTCGCATTTGCTCACACAGCAAGAACAAGATCAGTGTCTTCTTACACCAGCCTCCTACCCACTTCCTAAAATGTCCTGGATGCTACAAGATGAAAGGTCTCCCAGAGTATGGGCTGAGGAGAAACTTGACTAGAATCTGTAAGTATTGGAGCATCCATTACACAGAGAATTCCAAGCACTTACTCTCTCTATTCAACAACATCACAACAAAGGACAGAGTTTTAAATGTCAACAGAAGATGTAAAGGGCAAAGGAGAGAGACAAACAGAACACTCCAGAGTGGGAGGTGGGGTGTGGGGAGATCACCAGGGACACCTGCTTGAGAGTGGCCTGCAGGGTCCCCAGCAGGTGACAGTGGGGGGACACAGTAGTATTGGGAGTCCCCTTTCCTAAAGCTCTGCATCTTGAGCCTTCTTCTGAGAGGGAAAAAAAAAAACTGTCTTGCTTACCACCTCCCAGTGACATCGATGTTTTGAGCAGGAATGCTTAGAATGGCCTTTAAGGACTGACTTCACCAGAATTAACTAGGTCCTTACCAGAGCCTCATGGAATAGGTGTCATCCACTCCCCCGCCCAGAGATGGAAAGAGTTCAGGAGACGGTGTTGGCTGTACACAATTAAGAATGTGTTTAATACCAGAATTATATAGATTTAAGGATGGGTGAGAAGGAGCTGGGCATGGAGGTGCACATTTGTAATCCTAGCAGCAGGGAGCTGAGAACGGAGTTCAAAGCCGGCCTGGTCTATAGAGGAAGATAACATATTGAACAAAAAGGTTAAAGTAGGAAAAATTTTCCTGCAATTAAAATTTGTGGAATGCAACAATGTTTTGACGTGCACCTTCATCCCAGTCTATGGCCCGCAGCAAGCAAAGCAGTCTTGAGCTGAACCCATTCCATCTCTCCTCCCTGCTGAAAACTCTTAAGAGGTTCTCATCACATGCCAAGAGTCCCTGTCAGGTGTCCTGACATAGAGTCTCCATCCCCGCCAAGCCCTGCCTCCCATGACCAACTTCTACACCAGGCCACCTTCTCCAGACATGTTCTTGTACCCTCCTGCCCCTCACTTGAAGTACATCTCTCCTGCTCTGCCTGATTGATCCCAACCCCTTCCTCACTTCAGGTGAGACACTTCTTCCTCCAGAAAGCCCTCCTAATCTCCCCAGGCCAGGTGAAGACCCAACCGATGTTTCCATGGCACCTAAGGCTTTCATGGCTATGTGCTCCCCTCCTCTCCCCCAGGCTGAGGTAAGAGTGTGCAGTTAGCCTGCTCTACACTCTGCTTCTCACATCACCTCCAATGTGTCACCTGTAACATCTTCGGATTAAGAAGAAATGCATGCATTGTTATGAGGACCCTCACTGCACCTCATAAACTGTGGTTTAGACTCCCATAAGCCACACTGCCGGGCACTTACCCAGCTAATGGAGTCCATGTGATCCCTCTCACCCTCTGAGATGGCTGTGACTGGGCCACTTTATAGATGAAGGGGCACAGACTCTCAGTGGAAGGCATTTGTCCAAGTTGTATAGTGAGCTAGGAGGAGGCTGGGGCATGTGGACAGAGTACTCATGCTTCTCACCTGGGAGGCCTCCACTGTGTCCACAGCTGGGCAACTGAGAAAGCATAGAAAGGAGACAGAGGGTGACCCTGGGTCTAACCCTCACATTCAAACATAGGCAAGAGTTCGATCCTGCTAGCAGTTTCAACCCGGCATGCTTCTGTGCCCGCTGTTCTTTCTGGGGATCCCACTGAATATAAAATTGTCATCCTGCTTCCACTGCTTAACGGCTTCCAGTGTTCATAAAACCCCATTTTCAAAGGTGTTGTTCCTCATCAATTCCGGAATCGGAGAGCACAGCTATGGCGGGAGCCTTGAACTTGACCATTTTCCCCTGGTGCCAACAGCTACATGCACACAGCAAGAGGATGTAATGGCCTGATTTGGCATGGTGGGAAGGAGTAAATTGCTTGAGTCTGTGAAATACATTACCTCAATCTCACAAATGGTTTCTGAAAATCATTAGGCTGCAGAAACATCCTCTGCAAGGCCCGCTTCTGCTGCCTTCCCCACCCGCTCAGAGCCACCCAGCCACTGCTTCAATTCAGAGTGCTCAAGCCTGGGTGTAGCAGGCTGAGGCTCTAGCCTGGGGCTACCCACAGCCTGGACCCTCATGAACGGCAACAGGATGTCTGCAGCTACCTAGTAGCAACGAGAGAGAGAGAGAGAGAGAGAGAGAGAGAGAGAGAGAGAGAGAGAGAGAGAGAGAGAGAGAGGCGTGAAAGCTGATGAGACTTGAAAAGCAGCTCCTTCCTGCCTGGGACCCCTACCTCACACATACATGTGGTGACCCACATGCCACCACCCATGCACTGCAGTCCACACACTTGACCTGTCCACACACCATGACCATACACCTCCTCCACGGGTGTATGCTACCTGCCTAGAAACAATCTTCAAAGACTCCCTGGCTACATAGGGTTACAGGTCCCTCATCCATCTGTTCCTGAGAAACAATCTCCAAGTCTACAGGGATAGTTGGGAACTAGCTGAATGGCTTCTAGCTCACCCAACACGAGGCAGCACAAAACTCATGCCCAGGCCTGGGATTCCTTCGGGATAAACATGTATTGGACCCTCACAAAGAGTTCTACACACACATCAGCTGGTGTTACCACGATGTGAAAGTGTAGAATACATCTGTATGCTTATGTGGCTTCAGTGAACACAGATTTATTCTTCCCATAAAAAGTTGAGCCAGTGATCTAAAGGACAAGGCTTGGTCATGGGACGGGTGACATGTCTAAGGCACCTATGCTCGTGGATTTCTGTGGTTTTGCAACCTGCAACTGACAGAAGCAGCATGGCTGGAGTGTAACGGGTAGGAGCCCCTGAGCTATGCCACTGCAACAAGATCTCACATGTGAAGGCGGAGCAGCCCTTGCAAAGTGGTGTGAGCAACCCCTGCACAACTGTGGAGGTCGTGTTGTCCATCATTTACTCTTAACCAAAGCTTTCAGGTGTGGTACATGACTTCTAGATTTGTTTATTTGTTTGCATGTATGTATGTGTACACATATGGACATGTCACAGCACATTGTGTGGAGGTCAAAAGACAGCTTGCCGGAATCAGTTCTCGCCTTCCATCATGTGGGTTCTAAGGACTGAACTCAGGCCATCATTCTTGGTAGCAAGCACCTTCACCAGCTTCGCCATCTCCTTGTTGCCCCCCAGATTTTTTACAACAGGAAAAGAACCTGTTAAAAACCACTGCTGCTGGGTAGTTTTTAGGCTGCTGTTTTGAAATAAGTCATCAGCAGCACTGTGTTTCTTACCAGTGGTAGGAACTCACTCATCAGTAGATTCTGGTCCCCAGCACTGACAGCGCACTGGCTGCAGCTGTCACTTCCAAATGCCCTCAGAAGCCCAGGAGCAATGGCTCACAGTGCCCACTGGCTTCTCCAGATTCTGGTGGCCTGACAGCTAGCTACCCCATCCCACCCAATAAGGAGGAAGGCAGGATGCAAGACTTTAACAACTAACAGAAGGCTTTGATTGTTCTTAGAGCCTCCTTATCATTTACCTGGATGACCAACTTAGAACCCTTTCCCTTCCCTTGGTCTCACCCAGGCCCGCCTTACGTCATCACAGAGGGGCAATGCTGAGTCAGGACCATGGGGTTATGAACCCCAGCTGCTCCCATTCACAGTAGAAGGCAATTCTGCCAAAGTGCTAATACTCAGTTAAGCCTTCAGTTTGCCTCAAAATTAAAGGTATTTTTTAAATAAATAAATAAATAAGTCTGGGGATATATTGCTTGGTATGCTTAAGATTCCAGGTTTAATACTGTGTGTGTGTGTGTGTGTGTGTGTGTGTGTGCGTGTGTGTGTGTGCGCACGCGTGCGTGCATATGTGTGTGTGTGTGTGTGTGTGTGTGTAATTTCACCTTCTTGTGAAGCCACTGTGGCACACATTACAGACAAAAGAACAAAGCTGAGTCTCTAAGGCAAAATGTTATTAGCACCTTGAAGGAGTTCCATATCATTTTTCTTGCAGTAAACATGCAAATCTGGCATTCAAAACAGTCTAAGTTGCTTTATTCTGTGCTTATTTGCATGACTTTTAATGGCAAACAGTAATAAAGTGTAACCGAATCCTCTAATCCTGAATGCGTCAGCCTTTGCTGCAGGGAAACACACTGATAATAGACTTCAAAGTCTCTAGGGGAACTTGTAGGGCAGAACTTGGAGATGGCTAGAAGACATGAACAGTGCCAGAGGGCCCTGGGTGACACAGGACAGCAGAGAGGACACAGGAGCCTGCATCTGACAGTCTGCTCTGACCCCTTGCCCTACGAGGCCTGGGGAAATGGCCATGCCTCTGAACTTCCATTCCTGCAGGCAGACAGGGTGTTCTGTTCCCAGGGCCGTGGGGGCACTTGAGCACATTAAGGCAGCGACGACAACGGCAAAAGCACCACAGAAGCCATAATTAGCTCTTGGCTCTTTCCCAGCCTTCCCTGCCTGCTGCCAAAATCTGTGTTGGTATACACAGGGCTATGGGCCAAAAAGCATGGCAGGGAGGGGGAGATGAGGTGTCTCTTGCTTCCTTTAAAGTGGGGCCACCAGCATGAGGGAGTGTACGTATGTCCTTGGTTTAGACCCAAAGACCCAATACCAAAGCCTCAACAGAAGGCCAGTTTAAGCTAGATGTGGCAGACCTACAGGCATGTGCAAGAAAGGTGGATACTCTACTCAGGCCTCACCTGGGATGGGCACCAAGTGCTTTTTACCACATGCTTAAAAGGTATTTGTCCTGCCCTTCTCTGGGGGCAGTTCTCCTGATGAGCTCATCATAGGCACACCCTCAAGCTGACCAGAAGGGAACCACCACTTTCAAAGGATCCGTACTGCCACCAGCCAGAGCCCTGAGGCTCTCTTTCCATGTGTTCAAAATTTATCAAGACATACATACTATGATGGGCCTGACAGGCAACCCCAGCTAGGGGTGGAGGCAGGGTGCTGTCTTCCTGGGGACAACACCTTTGTGGTACCCAGAGGGCCAAGACAGCCATGGACCAGGTAGGCCCAGGCTTTTGTTCTGGAGGTTCACCCCGGGAGCCTCAGTTCCTGGGAAGCAGGTAACTTCACTGCTAGAGGTGGCCAGGAGGATGAGCGTGCACAGAGAGCTTTGCCCCATTATTACTCATGCGCCATTCAGTAAGCAGATATTCCTCATGCCTTCCAAAGGCCCTAGCTTCACATCAGCCTGCAGCACTCCCAATTAATGAGAGAACAAATTAAACTGTCATTACTTTGGTTTAATTCTGTAATTAAAGAACTTCAAGAGGCGACAGGCTCTAAATAATGCATGCTTTTGTCAGAGGAATGTGGAGTTCTGGGCAGAGGGAAAATAAATAAATAAAGGGAAGAAGCTTTAGGGAGAGGGAGAAAGCAAAGAGATGAGGTGCGAGCAATGATGTTTATCCCCAAACATCGAAGGAACAACCTAGCGACAGCTGAAGGACTCAATTTGTTTTTGAATTAAGGCTTCAGCTCTCAGGAAAGCGGGGGAACGTGTGGCCCCTCCCCTCGGCGCATCTGCCATAAACAGGAATGGCGTCGGGAGTAATTCAATCGGTGGCTTTTCCAGTTGACGAGGCAAAGCACAGCAGTCATTCTGACATCTGCTTCTTGCGACTCTCCTTTTTATGTCAGTTCAGGGGAAAGAGAAATAAAAAAAGGGGGGGAACGCATGTGGCACGTAAATTTTTTTAAATGTGTGTCCCTCATCCAGCAGATCACGCAGCTGCCACATGCTACAAACCTAATGAGGCTGTTACATGCAGCTGGGGAGAGAGACTGGCTGGACAGGATTCAAACCCAGCTCGGGGCACCCTGCCCCAGGCAAGAAGATACTGCACTGAGCACACCCAGCCTCCAAGTCCCCCACCTTTGTGGGACCAGGACTCAAGGAGACAGGCTGCAGGGGGCATGCCTGTGCCCTGGTACACAGCGCAGGAGGCCTGAATTAGGAGCCAGCACCCAGGCCTGCAACTCCAAATTAAATAAGTTTCTGGGATGTTTTCTTCTTGTCAAGCATTAATGTTTTCATAAATCCCATCCACAGTATAATTGCTGTGTCCTGATTCTCTGAATCACATAAAGAAATGGTATTCAGACACAGCCTCCGTTTATGTTTCTATTAGCCACAGAACCCGAAGGATGAAACATTATTAAATGGGACTTTTGTTTTCCCTGCTCTATCTCAAAGTTCCAAGAACAGTTTGGAAGTTTCCCTGAAAAGGCTGGCAGTGTGTTTAGTACACAGAAAAGCGGCTGCTTTACAAACTGCACTTTTATCTAATTACTGCCCCAGCAACATCCATCCTGCCAGCCATGGGATTAAGAAGCAAAAGAAATTAAGCTAACGGGAAAGGCGCTGAGCAACAGGTTGAAGGAAGGGATGGATCTAACTTCAAGACCATGCTGTTAGGGCAGCAGAGATAGGTCAGTCTATACAGGTTGCACATGAAGTTATGGGGACATAAACGCACTCTTGAAATACTGAAGGAGTTCTGATTCACACTGCAAAATGTGGCAATTTCCCTCTGCCAGCCTGGAAGCCCCAGCCTCTGGCTCACAGTCACCTACCCAGTACCTATTAGACTGTCAGGCATTCACAGTAAATGCTTACTGAATCCTGGCTTAGTGGCTGAGTGAATGAAGTATTTGACTCGTGGGTCCATCTAGAGGCAGTGTGAGGAGCCCACTGTCACCTGGCAGGGAGCGTGCAGACTCAAGGCTCCTGAGTTGTCAAAGGAGACCTCAGGCTGCACAACAAAGGAATTTCTTCCTGCCCCCTGAACAGGCAGCAGGGAACCCCAGAGTGGCAGTTCTGCCTCTTCAGCAGGGACCTTCACTCTGCCCTGAAAGAGAAACTTTCTTAGCAATAAACAAGGAAACTGAGAAACAGACCTCAACAGAACAGGAATTATATACCACAAACCTAAAGCCAACAGTATACTAAATGGAGAAAAGCTGAATTTGCTCTCAAAATTGGGAATAAGACAAGAGTGTCCATGTGACCGTTCCCATTCACTATAGTGCTTACAGTCTTAGCACAAGCAAGAAGGCATGAGAAAGAAAGAAAGAAAATGAATACAAACCAGAAAGGAAGAAGTCAAAGGGTCTCAGTTTGCAGACATTATCCTATACTTAAAATGACCCTGAAGATGCCACCGGGAATTCTTAGATCTGATAGACTTCAGCAGAGTAGTAGGATAAAAATCAATACACAGTATCAGTGGTTTTCTATACACCAACAACAAATATGCTGAAAAAGAAACTGGTAAAAACATTTTAAAAACTGCTCAGCATCCTTATCCATGAGGAAAATGCTAATTAAAACAGCTCTGTGATTCCCTAGGTAACAATGGCTAAAATCAAGCAAACAGACAAATGCTGGCAAAGATGTGGGGGATTACTCACTGCTGGTGAGGGTATGAACTGGTACATTTTCTATAAAATCAGTATGAAGGTTACTCAAAAACCGAAGACTAGAACTTTGGTATCACCCAGCTAACCACACCTGGGTCTATCCCCAAAGGAGTCTACATCAGAATACCACAGAGATACCTGCATACCCATGTTCATGGCAGAACTGCTCACACCAGCCATCAATAGACGAATGGATAAAGAAAACGGCTGTTAAAGTGCCTGTACACAGCAGGGGGTCCTGAGTTTAGATCCCAGGACCATATACAGTAGCAAGTTCCTGTAAGCCCAGCTCTCCTATGGTGAGATAGGACGCCAATTCAGAAGAACCCCAGGAGTTTGTGTGCCAACTAGACTGGTGTACAGTTGAGAACAAGAGACCCTGACTCAGATAAAGTGGAAGACAAAGACTGATACCCAAGGTTGTCCTCTGACCCCCGAGCAAATGCACAACAGCATGCACAAGTCTGCACATATGCACACACTTACATACATTACACACATACAAACAAAAACTTTTAAAAAGGTGTGTGTGTGTGTGTGTGTGTGTGCATATGCACACACAATGGAGTTTTACACATCTGTAAAGAAGAATGAAATGGCCAGGTGTACTAGTGCTCTCCTTTATCCCAGCACTCGGGAGGCAGAGGCAGGCAGATCTCTGATGAGGCCAGCCTGGTCAACACTGCGAGTTCCAGAACAGCCAGGGCTACATAGTGAGACCCTGTCTCAAAAGGGAAATGAAATTTGGTCACTTATAGGAAAATGGACAGAACTGGGGATTCATCACATTAGGTAAAATTGGCCAAAATCAGAAAGACAGATCTTGCTTGTTTTCTCATATATAAAATCTAGGTTAAAATAAGAAAGTAGGAAGAGGCCCTGTGGGGGAGGGGGACCTGAAGGGAGGGAGAATGGAAACAAGTGAGCTTGGTCAGCAAGGAGACGGATGCTGCATGTCTGCTCTTAGGTGGAAACTACTTTCGAATCGTTTGGTTTGGGTTGGGTTGGTTTCTGTTTTTGTTTTTGTTTTTTTTGTTTGTTTTGGTTTTTGGTTTTGGTGTTTGGCTTTTTTTTGAGACAAAGTCTCACTATATAGTCCTGGCTGGCCTGGAACCTCCTATATAGATCAGGCTGGTTTGGAAAATACAGAGATCCACCTGTTTCTGCCTCCCGAGTGCTGGGATTAAAAGAACACTTGAAATGTGTGTGAGGGGTGAGAAAAGTAGAAGGGGACCTTTGTGGGGAAAGGACCCAGAGAGAAGGAAACAAAATTAGGTAAATGAGGGATCAGATATGAGCTCGTATAATCATATACATGTATAAAATATAATGAAATCCATTCTTTTATACATTAACCAAAAATGATTCTTTACACTTGCCTCCTGCACTGGTCCCTGTCTACGCAGTCTGACAGGCCTATCCTGCCCTCAATTAAGAGCATGTGACCACTCCCATCCAAATCTTCCTGCGCCCCCACTCTGCCATTACAGACCCCAACCCCATACCTTAGAATGTGGCACTGCAGGAACTCTGTTAACTAAGTGATGACTGAATGGGTCATTGAACAGAGTGCCTCCTATGTGTCCGTGATGGTGATGCCAGAATGTTCTGGAAAACAAGCCGGAAAGCAGAATCTTGTCTCTGGCCTGGTTTCAAGATCAAATCAGGCAGGGCTCTGTCTGCCTTGGCTGATTAAAGAGATGTACAGGAAGTAAACACAGGCTGTTTATTGGCCCCACACCGAGTCCTCTCGAAATGCCAGGGACCCAGTACTTTGACACAAATTCAGCAACAGCATCTTTAATCATTTCAGGGTTAATAAAAAATGTCAATTACGTTTGTCATCATGGTTATCCTGGGGGAACAATCCCAGCACAGACAATCTCTGGCCAAATGACAGCCTGGTCTGTTTGTCACACATCCCTCCAGCTGCCTCACTGATGAATTAATCGAGTTGGTTCCCTCCCCCTGGCCTGTCCGTTCATAAATAATCAGAAGTATTACGGATCTCCCAAATAAGCCTGACCTGCGGATTGCTGCTCTGACCATTCCTAAATACGAGAAGGGAATAAAAACTAGGGACAAGGCTCTAAGTCCATCCAAAGATGTGATGACTGCTTGGGAAGGGTGCTAAGTGAGGCTGCAGGGGCACCCAGGCTCCCGACAGGGGCACCCAGGCTCCTGTCTTTGCAGTGGTGCCCCTCTCCCTTGGAGCTCAGCACAAGTCCTCACAGGACTCCTCCTCTGCAGCAGGCTCATCAGCCTCTCCCTGCTCCCACCCCCAGTCCCATTATGGGGCCCCATTCTACAGCCAACGCAAAAAAAGGAGCTCAGAACAGCCTGGAGAGGCAAGCCTCTTGGGGACTCAAAGCCAGGTGTCTAGCGCCACCCTGCTGCCCGCAGCCAAAGGGCTCTGAGCAGCTGCCTGTCTACGTTGGAGGAGGAGGTATTTGCAATCAAGGGATCCTTGAGAGCTCGCTCTGGCAGGAACAAAGGCACCAGGAGAACACTGCCTAAGACAAACTGCCCTCAACATACAGAGGGAAACGGAGTGTGTGTGTGTGTGTGTGGGGGGGGGACGACACACCACCTTCTACCCCCTAGCTACTTCAAACACTGAAATCAGAAAACCTGCCTCAATTAAACACTCTATCAATGAACAGCTTGACATGAGCATGCAGCTTCAGGGCCTTTCACGGGACAGCTTTCCACATGTGTCTCTTCATAAGGAGTACCCTTTCCTTGACATGTGGATTAGAGCCCTGGGGCAAACTTCTCACCTTCCCCTCGGCAACTGAGAACACTCTGGCTCTTTCCAATTAGTACAGATGCTTTACCAAGTCCTCAAATATTTGAGTCATTTGTATTTTCAGAGAGAACATGAACAGCATGAGGAATCCACAACTATTCCCAGAGTTGATGCTAACACTGCAGCAATTCAAAGGGTTAAGCTAAGCATAACTCCTCGGAGATCACTGTTAGCTTCCTTGCTTTGCTGTCACATAAAAAGTGTCCACCCCCACACAGCAATTGGGAGATGCCAACTGTCCTTCCAGAGAGTTCTGTTGCTAGTGAGAAACCCAGATGACACACTGCTTCCACAGCCCAGCAGTCATTAGGTTTGCGAGTTCACTTTCATGAGGCAGGCGAACCTTTATTCTGACAGCTTCCCTCAACTGTTGGCAGTTTTATCTCCCTCCTTAAACAGTAAGATCTCTTGAATGACTACTAGCAGTGGAGTATACTGTGCCAGGCTGCCCTTCACAAAATGCCATCACCCATCCCTTTTGGCAGTCAGCCATATGATGCACAGGGCTGAGTTGGGATCAGTGGACAGACCTGGCCAGCCACGGATGCCCAGACAGAGCCCTCCATGTTCTGAGTGCCTGCCTGGATCAAGGCATGACATCCACGCCTCACATATGTTGCCAGTAACCAGCAGCCATCTACAATGGTATAGTGCCATTCACTCACCAACAAGTACAGTAAAGGTCAACAGGAGAAATGCCACTTGCCTAGGACAGTCATAAAGTGCCCAAGGAACAAACCTGGCTCTGGCCCACTGTTCCACACCACACTTCCAGGTTGTTTCACAGGAAGGTAATCTGGTCATGAGCCAGAAAAAGCACAGGCCCTGAGAGAGGTTCTAGAAGGAACCACAATTTGGAAGACTGACTATTCTGAACTCAAATTTCAACTCTGCCTATCACCAGCTGTGTGAGCCTGAGCCTCATACTACACCTTTCTGAGCCTTCCTTTTCTCAGAAGCAAGACAGGGAAACATAAGGAACTTTATGGGTGTCTGAAAAGACTAAAAAAGGCTACGCAAGATGCACAGCCACCGACCGAAGCCTTCTTAGTCAACTGTGATGAAAACCAGCTTCAGAAGAATGGGCTCGAGTCAGACCCACTTCCAATCCCACCCTCCGGACTGGCCAACTGGAAGGCAGTGGATATGGGGGTAACCCTTCAGGCCCTCACCCAGCTTAGCTCCCCACAGCCACGGGGCAGTGCAAGGGTTAAAGAGCTGGTGTCTGGCAAAGAGTGGGTGTTCAATAAAAGCTCATTCAATTCAATTTGACTTAATTAAAAAACCTTACTCATAGCCCCGGGAAGGGTAGGAACACAGAGGGCTAAAACTCCAAGCTGAAATCCATTTGAAGCTATAAATCCCATGCCCTGCCAATGGATGCATTTTCTTATTAAGTGACAATATTATAAAGCTCTTCTGAATTCCTAGCGATGTTTAAGAGCCCTGTCTTCATCGGGCTGAAAGCTGCTGTCAAGTCACAAAGAACTTGAAGGGGATCTAAAGACAACTGATGAGAAGGAACAACTAAACCAAGTTTGCCGAACATATCAAACGATGCCGAGGCTGTGCCTGCCTTTGCAAAGCTCCTCCAAATTACACTTCATTACGAGACTCGGAAATTAGACACCAGTAACAAAATGAGAACGCCAGAACACATAAATATTTACATAATCGTCAGAATGATATTCGTCTCCTGTGCAAATCGACCTACCACTTTGTTTATTCTTATTAACTCAAGTTTAGAAGTGGGACAATCATGTGAAATGGGGCCTTGGGGACTGCCTCCCCAACTTAAACCATTTCCTTTCTTCTTTTCAGAAAACAATGGTGTGTCAGGAGAGGACACCAGAAAGGAGCAGGGAGGGAAGGAGGTATCCTCAGCCTCCTGTAGGGCCGAGAGCAGCAAGGAGGTGGGAGACAGGGGGTCTGGAAGTGGGGCAGCACAGGGTGTGGAGGCGGGATGGCAGCAGGCAGTAGCACCAGTTGAAAGAGTAAGAACAGAAACAGTTTATGTCCCTGTACAAGGTGCCGGCCGGGTGCTTGTTGCTTTAAATCTCCACAACTGCTCTGGGCAGATAGGGACTCTGAGCCTCGCTTTACAGTAAGGGAACAAAAGCTACCAGAATCAAGGAATCACTGTGCCTAGGCTGCATGGCTAAGAGGGCCAAGGCCAGAATCACGTCCAGTGGCTTTTCCTGCCTTTTCCTAAAAACCACACTGTAATGAGGATCAACCATTGGAAGGGCACTGGGCTGACACCCAGATGGGGGCCTTGCTGGTGCCTGTGTGGCATCTCTGAGGGAGATACTGTGCAGCCAGGTTCTCCAGATGGGCTGTGCTTGGGCTAGGCCCTGAGAGAGTCCCTGTGCTAGGCCTAGCTCTCCTCTCTTGCCATCCTCTCCAGTCTCAGACATTCAACACACGAGTCCTGGCTCCAGCTTAGCCCATCACCATGCAGTGGAGGACCCCATGAAGCTCTGGTCCAGCCTGCGCTG
This sequence comes from Peromyscus eremicus, assembly GCF_949786415.1. Taxonomy (NCBI): domain Eukaryota; kingdom Metazoa; phylum Chordata; class Mammalia; order Rodentia; family Cricetidae; genus Peromyscus; species Peromyscus eremicus. Next base: position 56,929,452 of record NC_081430.1, on the reverse strand, counting down.
AAATCCTCCAGGGCCCACTAGACAAGACTTCATTGGGTCACATTCTCCAAAACAAAGAGCTGGGATGGACAGCTCAGTATGCGGTGCAGCAAGCTGAAAGCACTGGCACTCATGTCCAGGCCCTCTGCAGGCTTCCAGGTGGGCTTGTCACTCCCTCTACCACAAAGGCTAAAGGGAAGAGACCTGAGCATTCTGTTCTGGTGTAAGAGGCCCAGCCACATACTTCTAGGTATGGGCGGGGGGGGGGGGGGGGGGGGGGGGGAAGCAGCGACAAACAAACAAATAAACAAACAAAAAAAGAATCCAGTGACATGGCATGGGAAAGCTGCAGAGGACAGACAACACGAGGCCTTCACACCAGGGGACTCTGCACATGTGGCTCTCAGGAGAGAGTTCATAGCCATACTGCTACACGGTGCCATCATCCAGGGACGTTAGAGAGACAAAAGTAACCGGCTGCAAATCCACAGAGACACTATTAAGATGCCATTAAAGCCCCAATAGAACATCTGAGTCCCAGGTAAAGCTATTCAACACTGCTGCAAAATAAACACGAGGTGAGTTTCAGAAAGCACTGGAGTGTCAGGAAGGGAAACTGAGCCATTCCCGGGTGCTGGCAACCTCTACATAGACAGACTTGCGACTGTGGCAACAAGCCAAATGTGGCAGTCACTGGCCTTCATTGCCTCACCTCAGCTTCCACTGAGGATCCCACACAAGTACCTCTCCTCTCTGAACTCCAGACATACCCTGCCCTGGGAGGCCTAGAGAGAAGTCCAGAATGAGAATGTCGTACAGCAGGCCCAGGCAGAAAAGGTCCCAAGGACAGCTATCAACTGTGAGGTCTGGGGTGTCCTCTGAGCAGACAAGAGCACTCCCAGAGGTGGCACCTTCGTTTCCCTTCCTAAGGAAGGCAACTGAGGCCAGAGAGACTCTAGTGAACTTGATATGCACACGGTCAACTCAACCGTGAGCAGGTGAGTTCCCTCCCCTCCAAGCCTGGACACCTACACCCTCCTAGGTGACTCAGCACCAGCACCGAACTCTTCCCCTCCCTAGGCCTGTCCGCCCTATACACAGACACACAGATACTCCCAAACCTCTGTCCAGCTGTCCTGCTCACTGCATGGACTCTACTCCATGAATGCGTGTCTGCATGCCTCCTTGTACAGGCCACAAGCCTTCTTCTGTGGATAACAGGCCAGCCAAGATGCTCACCCCCCAAACAGCTAAGAGAATGCCTCCTTCAGTGGGATCCCAACTACTGTAAGCACAGATCACTACGACTTTTCAAAACTTTATATATACATATATGCTATATGTCTGTAGTACATGACATCCACTCTGAAGTACACACACAAATACAGTTTCAAAAGACGAGCTGAAAATTAAGGATGAAAAGAGTGTCTCAGGATCTCTCCTAGGAAGCCCCTCCCTCCCTGAGGTCTTTTTGCACAGCCCCCAGGGTGGTATATGTGATACTGTTGGCATCTCAGGTGTGTGATGAATCCCACAGGAGAGACTAAATGCATCCTCATGCCTGGGTCTGAACTCTGACATCAGACAGCTGACCTGGACGCCAGGATAGCAGGTATCTGTGAGGCAGTGGCCATACTACCACCCTAGCCCCTCGCTCCGCCAGACACAGCCACTCTCCTGAAGTCAGACAGGAGACATGAGGCCCAGTTAGGGCCTCTATTATCTGTGCTATTACCGGTTCTTAGAGACACAGCACAGTTCCTGCACACCTAAATAACAGCCCAAATGGCCCAAATGATGGCGGACAATGGACAACGGCTCTGCAGCCACGCAAAGGATCCAGGCAGCTCTGAGAAGGACTGGTGTGGCCTGATTGGATGTATTGTTAAATGGAAAAAAAGCAAACTGCAAAAGGAGATCTATAATGTTCTACTTTTTATGAAGAAAGAAAGGAAAATGAGACTAGCCATTTGTGGGGCGAGGTGGGAGTGGAAAAAGCCAACAGTAAGGAGCCTGGTTATCTACCTAGCAGGGCAGGAAGTAGGTGGATGGGATCAAGAGAGTTTGGAAGGATGGGAGGGACTCCTCCCAAAACAGAACTTTTTGCACTGGCCTGAGTTTGGGAAGGGAGAGAAGGAGAGATTCGGAACAATGCAAAGACAAATAAATGAACCAAAAGTGGTTTTTTGGTTTGGTTTGGTTTGGTTTTTTTTTTTTTTTTTTTTTTTTTTTTGAGACAGGGTTTCTTTGTGCAGCTTTGGAGGCTGTCCCAGATCTCACTTTGTAGACCAGTATGGCCCTGAACTCACAGAGATTCACCTGGCTCTGCCTCCCAAGTGCTGGGATTAAAGGTGTGCACCACCAACACCCAGCCCAAAGTGTCTTAACAATGAGTAAAAGGTCCAGAGTGAAAGGAAAAAGGGGAAGAGGAGAAAAAGAGAACCAGGGAACATCCAAAAGCTGAGCTGCATACTCTCAGGCCAAAGCCAGAACACTTTAGTAGACATCAGTAGACTTCTTGCCCAGGTCAACAACCCTGACCTCTCCTTCACATGCTGGGATGGAACAACTCTACAAATGGCCTATGAAAATGGGAGCTGCAGGGACTGGAGGGATGGCTTAGAGGTTAAGGTCCAGAGGACCCGGGTTCAATTCCCAGCACCCACATGGCAGCTTACAACTGTCTCTAACTCCAGTTCCGAAGGATCTAGCTCCCTCAGAGGGATATATCTGCAGGCAAAACACCAATGCAAATAAAATAATAATAAATAAATTGTTTAAAAAATGGGAGCTGGAAAAGGCAGGTGGAGCTTTGCTGTGCTCAAATGGAACTAGAGATATCAGTATGCGGTCTTACGTTTCCAAACAACACATGTGCATGAACATGTAGGTTGTCCCGATTGGACTGCTGAGAAGTGCAGCCCATCAGTGATGAGCACAGCTAATACCCAAACTCTGGTGTCCAAATGCCTTTCTCCAGTCACAGGAACCAGGGCTCCTTGGACCTGGCTGATATTTAGAACTTAGGCAGAGAAAGAATAAGTGATCCTGGAGCATACTGCTGTACATGCACACACATACACACACACACACACACACACACACACACACACACACGTACTCAAATGATGGATTCGTCTCAACTAGACAGTGAGCTGGCATGAAGGGGCTTCATTAACCAAAAATGGATACAGTACATCATTAAGCATACTACTGTACATGCACACACACACACACACACACACACACACACACACACACACACACACACACGAGTACTCAAATAATGAATTCGTCTCAACTAGACAGTGAGCTGGCATGAAGGGGCTTCATTAACCAAAAATGGATACAGTGTATCATTAAGCTAAGAGTACAGGGAGTCCACAGAGATACAAATTAAATAAATAGACTGCTGGGAAAAGAAACAACTCTTTGCAGCCAGCAAGCAATCTGAGAATGAGAAAGTGCCTTTTGACAACCATCATCAGAGGTCTGGTTCCCAAAAGAAGAAAAACAGCACCAAGGCCAATGAACAAAAGTTTGGGGAACAGCAGGTCTTTTATGTAGACTCAAAGTACGTCCTGTATCACTTTTAATGTGGAAGATGACATCAATAGGACTACTTGGTGGCGACAGAACCCACCTTCTGACAGGATGCTTTGAAAGCACACAACAGGTCACAATACGCTCCTGCCCAAAGTATAGAATCAGACCCCCATCACAAGAAAGCACATGGCAGAGTCACAAAGGTAGCTGTCGTGTGCTCGCTAAGCACGTGGGTACCATGAGACACAGAAATTATCCATCCTAAGGGGGACTAAGAAGAGTGACTAAGCAAGCGCCACCAGGCTCTGAGCTCCCTTTGACTGCACAGGACATTCCTGGGTGGAGACGTCTCAGTCGGTAGAGTACTTTGTCTAGCATGCTGCGAGGCTTGGGTTCCGTCTCCATCACCACATAAATGGACTAGGCAAGGACTAGACTACAGAGTCTCAGCACCACTTTGACTCAGACTGTGCTGGCTTATTTTACGTCAGCCTGACACAAGCCAGAGTCATATGAAAGTAGGAACCTCAACTAAGAAACTGCCTCCATAAGATCCGGCCTCGGTGGCGCACACCTTTAATCCCAGCACTTGGGATGCAGAAGCAGATGAATCTCAGTGAGTTCGAGGCCAGCCTGGTCTACAAAGTGAGTCCCAGGACAGCCAGGAATGCTACACAGAGAAACCCTGTCTCAAATTTCAAAAACAAAAACAAAAACAACAACAACAAAAAAAAAAAAACAACAAAAACAAAAAAAATCTGGTTTAAGACATTTTCTTAATTAGTGATCGGTGAGGGAGTGGTGCCAGCCCTGGGCTGATGGTCCTATATTCTATAAGCAAGCAGGCTAAGCAAGCCATGAGGAGTAAGACAGTAAGCAGCATCCCGCCACCATGGCCTGTGCATCAGCTCCTGCCTCCAGGTTCCTGGTTTCCACACTCACTGCTTTTGATGATGAGCTGTTATATGAAACTGTGAGGAAAAAAAAAACCCTTTCCTCCCCAAGTTGCCTTTGGTCATGACATTTCATCACAGCAATGTAACTCTAAGTAAGACAACTACAGAGCAAATTTCAAGCCAGCATAGGCTATGCAAAATCCTTCCTCAAAAAAAAAAAAAGCATTTTTAAGACAACTGACAAAAATCTCAGGAAGGTGTGCATACAGCAGATGAGGTGTTAGTGCTTCTGTGTTGAAAACTGCTCTGTGGGTGTGGAAGAAGCTCTCTTACTTTGAGAGACCTACACTGGAGTATTTAGGAATAAACACAGTGGTTCAGAAATGTGTGTGAATACATATCAATAATACATAGACACAGGGTGTGAAATGATGCTGACGCTTAGAGAATTTAGTAAGGAGTGTCTAGGAATTCTCTGTACTATTCTTGGGACACTTCTGTAAGTCTAGAGTATGTCAATGTTTTTAAGAGGAGGGAGAAAGGATAGAAGATGGGTTTGGGTAAGCTAGTAAATTTGCTAGACTTATTTGTAAGGTCTCCTTCAACAGGCTACACTTTTGAAAGATTCAGACATCATGACAGTGAGCTTCCAAAACATAATAATGAGATGAGTTGACTCTTCAAGGGGGATAATAACCAGGAGCTTGCTACACTTTGCAGCCCGGGCATCTGTGGGCTCCTTCCCTTTCCTTCACTGTTTCATTTCTGTCTTTTCAAACTGCTAGCCTTGGCAGCCTTCCTAACCCAAGTGAGAAGAGAGTGAAGCTCCTGGATTCGCCTCAGGTTCCCATTTCAACCACTGTCATAATTTACTGTTTGCTGATACTGAACCTGGGCTGCTCGGTGCAGCGCATTGATGGCACTCAGAAGCAGCATGGGGTGGGGCAGCAAGTGCTCATCTGTGAAGAGGGACTGCAAAGAACAGAGTGAACAGAAACGCAGTCCTGTCTCTTCAGGCCAATCGCTCTCTAACAGCCATAAGTGCTTCACATCATCCTTAAAATTAATTCAGCTCTTATGGATTTTTCCCCAATATATAAAGAGGGTGGCATTAATAAATAATCCTTTAACTGCCTTTATCAACTGTATATTACTTTTTAATTTGAATTAAGAAAAAACAAACAAAAAACCAATTTCTTTTAGTTAACTAGGGAATTGAAGTACCTTGCCTGGACAGTTATATGAGTCTAAAAAAATCCTTTAGAAAATATAATTAAGTCTAAATGCTCTAAAATCACTGGTCTTATCAAAAGTTATTTTATTAACTGAAGCACCAACAGTACAGATATTCAAATCAATCCATGTCAATGTTTTAATGTCATGCGTTAATTAGCCATGCTAATAAAATCAGAATGCACCTAATCACATGTGTCAGGGGCCAACCAGAGTGACAGGTTAACTGGCTGAGCAGAAATGGCATCGACTGAAACCTGGAAGTGTGGTTAATGTGTTCTTTCATTGATTTGCTCAGGAAATACTTACGAAAGGCTGGTCACATGGAAACCCAATACTAGAAGGAAGCCCTTCCCCAGTGCTATGTCCCAGAGGCTGAAGTCTTGGCTATCTTGGGCATTTCAAGAGTTAGTGGCTAAAATGACCCACAAAAGAAAGGAGTAAGCACCCCCCCACAGGGCCCCAGCTAGTCAGTCCAGAAGGTGCATCCATCAGGTTGGGGAGCAAGGGGCAAGCTTGCTCGGTGCAGGCTCACCCCAGCATAGCCTACTTCCTGGGACTACTCAGCACCCTCCCACCCCCGGCAGGATGCAGGCTCCCTCCCTGAGTTACCCATAGTAAGCCATCCATTCCTCCTGTGCTTCAATGTGCTCTGCAATGGAGGCAACATTCCTTGTGTAAGCTGGGAGGCTGTGAGCACACAGCCATTCTGCACAGCATCCATTCGAGTTACATCAGCACACAGTAGGTCAGCAGTCAATTTATGCCAAACAGACACTGTTTCTTCACGTGTCTGCAGTGCTGGAGCTAGAACCAGGGCCTTGAGCATTCCATGCAGACACTCCAGCACTGTGCTAAATCCCCAACTCTCACTAGAGCAGGGTCTCGCTCTAGAGCCCAAGCCAGCCTAGAACTTACGATGTAGCCAGGGCTGGGCTCAAACTTGCAGTAACCCTTCTGCCTCAGCCTGCTGAGTACTGGGAATACAGGCATCCAGTCCCAGACTGGTGCACTAACTATGGAAAGGAGCAACACAAGCATTGCTATGAACAGGAACACCGAGGATCCAAGCCAAGAGTCATCTCCCTCTTCTTGGTCAAGATCACAATTTCTCTGTTTCAGAAGGGGCAGGGGAAGAGGAGTGTCAGGATGTGGAGGCCCAACAGTAGATCCTGTCCCTAGCTTTCATCTGATCTATTCACCAGAGTCAACAGGCAGAGCTTGGCAGGTTCAGGGGAGGAGGCCACCTGCACTAAGGGGCCCTTTGGGATCTAGGTAGAGCCTCTGAGACCAGTTCTGTCTCATCGTCACAAGGCAAACTCACTGAGCATCTGCTAAGGACCTGACAGTATCTGGGTATGTTTAGGGTCATGTCTTCCCCCAATTCATACACCAGAGTCCTAAACCTCCTGTACGATTGTATTTAGAGATACGCTTCTAAGGAAGTAACTGACATCCTAAGGCAAGGACCCACAGAGTTCACATCCTTCTGAGAACAGCCATTTGATAGTGTGGGAAGTATGATTCCCCTGCACATGGTTGTGTGTGCACATGTGTACACGCACATCTACTGCAAAGGCCTTGTGAGCACACAAGCAGTGTTGTGAGCACATCAAGAAGTTTTCTACAACAAAAGAGGAGGCCCCCTCCCAACCCCAACCCTGCTAGCACCTTGACCTTGGGACTGCCAGTCTCTAGAACCATGGGAAACAATTTCCTGCGGTGTGTGCCAGCCAGTCTACCACATGCAATTGCACATGGTGAATCCTTGGCTTCCTGATACTCATAAACTGTGTATATGAAGAGTTGCTTAGGCCTCTCTCAAGCTGCTGGAGCCTCCTGAAGAGCTGGGTAAGAGGGATGAGTGGGTTTCTTGTGAAGCCCCTGAGGCCTGAGAAGCTGCTCCTTTTTCCACTTCAGTCTGCAAACCTACCTCACAGGAGTCTGTTCACCCTGCGGGGTGGGAGCACAGGAGGCTCCCATCCATGGCATGTGGCCTCTGCTGTACCACTTCTCATCCCCAAGAACGGAGAAGCCAGTGACAAGTGAGGCCCCTGGAGAAGGGTATAGTGTGCCCTCTACAAAGCACAGGGGCACTGAGAGGTACGGCAGGTCCTGCTCTACAGCCCTGACTAAAGCTCAGGGGATAAGCCACCTCAAAGTTTCACAAATGAGTGCCTGCGGCGAGGTGGAAAGTTCCCAGTGGCAACAGCATACTCTGATTCACCAAGGGCAGGATCTGAGAGGGTTGATGGGAAGCGAGGCTGACACGCTTGCTGGAGAGAACTGCATTAGATGAGTCAGAGTGGCTCGGGGGATAATGATGACACCGACGCCAGAGACACCAGAGGAAGCTGGCGATATCGCTTTGTGAGAGGTAGGAAGGAAAACAACCCGATTTCATGAAATTAATTCCTATGAGATTTTAAATATGAATGTGCAACTGAATTAAAGTTCTATTCAAAGAATAAAAGTGAAGGTACAGTACTTTGGAAAGAAACATCTCAGACTTTTAAAGCATCTCTACCTGACAGAGGAGGAGTACAAGGGCTCCTCACAGGGGCAGCTGTGGGGAGGACGCCTCTTACGGAGAAGTACCAGGGCAGGATGGCCTCAGCCAGTGAGTCCCAAGGAGTCTCCTGAGTAGCACAGGGATGAACTGAGGGTCCAAGCAGGCAGACACTGCTGCAGGTGACACCCGCAGTGACTGAGTGACCAGCACAGGGTGGAACATTGTGTACTCAGAGGAGGAAACTGAGGTCCAGAGAGTCTGAGTAGCTTGCCTGCGTTTTATCAGTGGCAGAGCCAGTACTGGAACCCAGGCCCCTAACTCTTGACCCCATACTCTGATCCGCTTTGCTACACATACTAAGCCTGGACACTCACATCTTCCTGTCTCCTGCACTACTCAGAGGCGGGAGGACCCAGGACAAGAAGCACAGCCTCGACTTCCTGTCTTGGGCTCTGTGCTGAGTCCTCAACACTTTGCTCACATGTACCTGTGGCTTTAATCCTACACTTAGAGCACATGACAGATGTTTCTTGAAGGGAATGTGCCATTGAGGAGTGTTCCATGGGGAACAATGATGCATCCCTGGCTGTGGGGGAACCAGGCAAGGAAGGGGATGAATGAAAGAATTCTGGGTCTTCTGAAGACAACCCTCACCCCTCAAAGACACATCAGGATCAGAATGGCAAAGTCAGAGAGAGCTATCAGCTGCCTTCCTGGCAAAGAAACTGGTCCCAGCACCACAGTCCTAAACATATGGAGGTGCACAAGGAGCCCTCCCAGCCTGCCACTGGGTTCATGCATACAAGGAGGGAAGGAAGTCAGGGTATCCATGAACATGGCCAAACACCAGCCTTGCCAAGCCCAGCACTCCAGCCAGCTCCCTTACAGCAGCATAGGTCCAGACATCCTGAACTTGTACTTGGACCCAGGCTAGTTCTCCATGGTTCAAGAAGGATGCTAAGTGACAGGATCTTTCTACTCAAGAGAGTGAGGCCTGGAACCACAGAATACATTCTCCTCCCCATGGTCTCCAGCTCCAGCCCGGACTGCTGCTGCTAACCTGCACTGGTTGCACAGGACAGCTCCTTCCCACAGTGCTCACAACATTCCAACTATGTGCCACCTACTGTGATCACACTAGGACACAACAGTGAACAGGACAAACAGGTCCCTTCCTTGAAATCACTGGAAAACGGTCTAGGTGGTGTCTAAGTGCTATGATGGAAGACCTTCAGGACAGGTGAAACAGCAGCAGAGAGGCATTCAGGGTGGCCTTGGGGGTTAGTGATAGCTCCCTGGAAGGACAGACAGGAATTATTCAGATGCAGTTGGAAAGACAGAAAGAGTCAGCCAGGTCAGGACAGGGAAAGACACACAAAGCCTGGCATGATCGTACACCTGTAATTCCAGGTGGGCCTGGAGGTGGAGGCAGAAGGATCAGGAGGGCAAGGCCAACCTGGGCAACACAGCTACAGGAAATTCAGTCTAAGGAAGGAAGAGAGGGAGGGAGGAAGAAAAGAAAGAAAAGTAAATGGATGAATACATAAATAAGTGCCTGGTGTGGTGGCACAAGCCTTTAATCCCAGCACTTGGGAGGCAGAGGCCAGCCTGGTCTATATAGCAAATTCTATGCCAGCCATGGCTACACAGTGAGATCCTATCGTGTGTGTGTGTGTGTGTGTGTGTGTGTGTGAGATAAGCCAGGAAGGGCAAAAAAAAAGGCCCTGGAGATCCTATCTTGTGTGTGTGTGTGTGTGTGTGTGTGTGTGTGTGTGTGTGTGTGTGTGTGAGATAAGCCAGGAAGGGCAAAAAAAAAAAAAAAAAAAAAAAAAAAAAGGCCCTGGAGATCCTATCTTGTGTGTGTGTGTGTGTGTGTCTGTGTGTGTGTGTGTGTGTGTGTGTGAAAGAAAGAGAGAGAGAGAGAGAAGCCAGGAAGAGAGAGAGAGACAGAGAGACAGAGAGAAACCAGGAAGAGTAAGAAAAGGCCCTGGAGGCTTGGAAAACACATTGAGGACTCATGCTCTGTTCTGGAGGCTGAAGAGGACTGTAAGGGCTTGGGCAAGCCTCTAGGTCACATCAATAGCTGTCACTAGAGAAGTCACTAGGGTAGGTGATAGGTGCAGAGTCTCCTAAGGTTTGAGTAAATGATAGCAGGGCCCTCAGCACCCAAGCCAAACAGCACAGCCAGGACATGGGTTTGTCTTTTATTCCTGTGTCCCTAGTGCCTGGCATAATACCTGGTTCAGAGCAGATGCTCAGTAAATGAGGAATAGAGAGCTGTTCTTCTAGGGACAAGATGAGTAGGACTGGGCCCTGGCTCTGGATGGCTGAGGGTCCAGCAGACCCCACCCCAGGCCAGCTGTGGGACCAGAGGGTCAGCAGAGCTTAAATCCTTCCTCGGGTGCTGAGGGGAGGGCAGGAGTGCATTTGACAGATGCTGGCTGGGGTAGCAGGCCTCTGTCTGAGGACTTGATTGACTTCTGACAGTTCTGCATGCCCATCTGAAATACAACGCCTGGTGCCACTGTTTGAGACTCTCGCTTCCTTCAGAGATTCTGCACCACAGCTTTATAACTTCTTGTCAAATAGATGCCCACTGCTCTCTGAAAGGGCAATCCCACTCTGGAAAAATAACCAATAACTCTTCTGAGTTGGGAGCCCATTCTCAGGTTGATTTCCCAAAACACAGAAGAACAGAAACAAAACAAAGTGTAATTGCATAAAACAATAACCCTGTGAGCACAACCCAACATAGTCTCCATTATCTTCTCTACACTGACTAACGAATTTGCTATGGGTTCTTCCAAAGAGCTTAATTTGTGCTTTTAATCACAAGTTAGTGAGTCAGGAAACAAATTAATTCTAACTTAGGTTCACAGAGAAAAAAATAAGTGATATCTGTTAATATTTTAACTTCCCCACTGGGGGCTCTGGGTGTATACTCACCATGACACTGTGCAGAGAACAGTCTTATACTCACTTTGTGCTTGCATAAATCTGGTTTATAAATCTCATCTATGATTAAAATATCTGAAGGAGCCCTCAGAGGGACTGGGGTCTAACCCTGCCCCCCCCCCCCCCCCGCATACCCCAGTGCTCACACAGATAGCCGGCTTCCCCATCAGAGGGCCTGGGGTCTAACCCTGCCCCCCTGCATACCCCAATGCTCACACAGTCAGCTTCCTCATCAGAGGGCCTGGGGTCTAACCCTGCCCCCCTGCATACCCCAATGCTCACACAGTCAGCTTCCTCATCAGAGGGCCTGGGGTCTAACCCTGCCCCCCTGCATACCCCAATGCTCACACAGTCAGCTTCCTCATCAGAGGGCCTGGGGTCTAACCCTGCCCCCCTGCATACCCCAATGCTCACACAGTCAGCTTCCTCATCAGAGGGCCTGGGGTCTAACCCTGCCCCCCTGCATACCCCAATGCTCACACAGTCAGCTTCCCCATCAGAGGGCCTGGGGTCTAACCCTGCCCCCCCCCCTGCATACCCCAGTGCTCAAACGGACAGTTAGCTTCTCCAGATCATTTCTCTGTCTGCATATTCTATGCCTGAAATGAGGCTGAAATTGTCTTAATTCTGTCCCTCGCACACAAGAGCTTTGGGAAAAAAAGGCCCACAAATTTCAGCCAGGGACACTATTAGATTAACAAAGACCCTTGAAATGAAGCCTGTCATTTCGAGAACTCCTTCAAAACAAAATCGTGACAGGGCCTTCAAAATCAGCCGGCTGAGTCTGCGTCAGCGTGAGACCTTGCCCGCCATCATCCGCCTGTGACAGCACTGCCTAATGGGTTTTGTGCGTGGGAGAGCTGAGCTGCCATGGACGTTTACGTGAACTACACAAGCAGGCTCTGGCCTGAGTACCTGCCCTTGTCAAACTTCTTTTGTAATCAATGGGGAGAGGTGGAAAGGCCCTAGAAACTAACAGATGTAGGTCTTGCTGCTTTCTCTGTATGTATTCACCCTGCAGCTGCACCCCAACACCTGCTACACGCCTCCCCACACTGGGTGCTAGGAGAGCTGCTGCTCAGACCTGTGAGGAAGAGACAGGACATGCATACTAAAGGAGGTAGGCAGCAGATCAGCCTCCAAGAATCCAGGACCACAGGATCCCCGTGACTGTGAGGCCAAACCCCCAAGCAGAGAATTACAGAAATGCTGGCTGCCTGGGTAAGGTGGAAGCAAGTGCAACACCTGCCTAGGGCTGCTGCACTCACTCTGGCCTGCCTGAAAGTAGATGGTCTGGACCACAGACTGAGTGAAGACAGACCTGGCTCTTCAGACAGCACCCAGGCACGTGACTGACAGACCCAGCCATGGACCAAGTGATAAGACCATGTGCTAAGAGTGTTGGGGAAGGTGTAGCCTTGCCAAGCCTCAGGTTCCCTGTCAGTGTGATGAGATGATCAAGCTCTTATGCTGTGAGATGGAAGGTGTGTGGCAAAGCCAGGTCCAGAGCAGGCTCACCTAGGCGGTGACAGTTGCTATTGCTTACAAGGACTCCAATGATAGTCCAAGCCTGAATCTCACTAACTAGAAAACCAAGATACTAGACCAGGAAGGGTTGGTCCCAGAATCCAGTGCCAGATGCCCAGGCCCAGAACACTAAGAAGATGGCAATGTACTGGCCTGGGTACTCCCCAGCAAGTTGGGATCCTTGGATGGGTAGGAGTAAATTAGACTTTATACAAGGCCCCATCAAGATGTCATTTGGTTCCTCATCTTACCACAAAGCCAGGGGTCAGTGAGCAAATCTTCAACAGTAAGGCCAGGCCCTGTAGACTCTCAGCATGCAAGTAGGGCCTGGACCTTAATGAAAACAACAGGCAGAAGGGGTCTGTATATGGAACTGCTAGGCTGTGAGCAGTCTATCTCAGAAATGGAAACAAAAACCCGGCCCCTTATTTGGGTTACTGATACCAAGAATGCTGTTTGAAAACTCCAAGGTTCTGCAACTTGGCCACCTGGAGGGGTAACAGTGTAAGCGCATGGACTCAGGAGCAGTAATCATGGTAATCTGGGAAATTGGCCTGACATGTCCAGGACACCCTGGTGGATCCATGGAGGGGTGCTCAGGCCCCAGAGCCTTCTTCCTAATGCAAAAGGAAACGAGGCCAAGTGTGGTGGCACAAACCTTTAATCCCAGTACACTCGGGAGCCAGAGGCAGGTGAATCCTGTGAGTTTGAGGCCAGCCTGATCTACATAGCAAGTTCTATGATAGTCAGAGCTATATAATAGACTCTATCTCAAAACTACCAACACACACACACACACACACACACACACACACACACACACACACAAAGACAACTCCTTGTTTATACTCACTCAGTTGGTATAGGGAGAGCCCCATGAGATGGCTGGTGACACACCTGGCTTTTCCCATTCCATGGCAGCAGACACTGTTCAGCCTCCCAGGGACCAGCATGGAGCCTATCCAGGGAGTTGCTCCATCTACAATTTTTGCAGAGGCCTGTGCCCTCTCACTAGCTCTGGATAGGGCTTCCATGTTCACAAGGCACACTGCATCCAAACAAACTAAGATAGATGGCTTAACACACACGGCTCACAGCATGATGCGACAGGGGCAGCAGGCTACTCCTGAGCTGTAGCTCTGCTTCTGTGTACCTCTCATTTCCGCAGCCAGGCTCTAGGCCCCAACACTGTAAGATACCAGCAGCCCTTAGGAGGAAAGCAGAGCAGGTAATGGTCTCCAGTGAGCCACAGGTGGAGTTCTGAGTGTACAGACAAAACTAGCTTAACTTAAAAAGTAACTCCAACCTCACTCTTCAAGGACAGCTAAGAAACTTACCAAAGAACCCCTGGTCAAACAGCAATTTTCCAGATGTTTCTGAGAGAAGTTAGTAGATCAGACTGGTAATTATAATAACCCAGCACTCCTCTTTATTTGGGTAAAAGCGTGTTTCCTGAATACTACCCCCATGCCAGGTCCCTGTGGCCTCACAGTACCACTTTTAAAGGTGTACCTGAAGAACTAGGTACTGTGCAGTCCACGGGGAATCCCAAGCAGGGCCCTTGGCTTCCAGTTTCCTCCACAGGTTTTATATAGACCATCAGAACACAGACCACAGGAAGGGAACTAGGTACCAGAAGTAACAAAATGTCCACAGAAGAACTGGGAGATGGCCTGGTGAGCAAAAGCTTGCTGCACAAGCATGGAGAGCTGAGTTCAGATCCCCAACGCCCACGGAAAGGCGGGGTGTGGCAGCACACAACTGTGATCCCAGTGCTGGAGGGAAGGAGAGACAGGCAAATTCCAGGGGCTCACTGACCAGCATATCCAGCCAAAATGGGAGCTCTAGGCTCAGTGAGAGACCTAGGCTCAAAAATAGGGTAACAAAGCAACAACAGAGGATGCCCAACAGGGACCCGTGGTGCATGCTCACACGCATATATACATGCAAAACAAAAATTAAAACTTTTAAAGAATTTCTAAGGTTCACAAAGACAGCAAGAGCTAGGAAACACCTATTGGCACTATTTCTTACGTCTATTATTGTGGTTCAACATACTAAGAACAGGGCTCTCAGACAAAGAGAAAGCAAGCCTCAGGGCATTTTTAAATCGGGGAAATTACAGAGAGGTGAGAGATTAAATAGAAATCTATGGCATTACAAATGCAGCCTGCAGTTACTGGGATCCTTCTTTTCATAAATGAGTCATGCCAATAGTAACTCCAAGATCTTCACAGTAGTTTGCAATAAACTCTGTGGGAAACTCACCACTCTCTCTTGAAAGATTGACATCATAAGCCAAAAAATAGCACTTTGACGAATTCTGTCTTCTTCAAGGCAACCAGTTGGGAAAGGAACACAAAACCATCCCCACAAGGCCCCCAGGGTTCAGCCTCACCAGTGGGCAGGCAAATAAAACAACAAGACCTGATCCCACACCCACCAGAGGGGCAAAACTCAAAATCCAAACAGCACGAGTTAGAGGGGGTGTGAAGGCATGGAGCTGTCAGTACACGGGTGGGTGTCAGGGAACAAACGTGCGGAGGAACAATTCAGCAACACCCAGTGGGTCCAAAGGGAGCCCATGCCAAGACCCACCGGTGCACTGTGCCCAGGCCACAGAAACTCTCCTGCTGCATACAAGAAGGCAGACCTAAGGATGCTGATCTTCAAACAGGCCTGCCAAACCAGTGACACTCACCCCATTCAAGACGAAATCTGACTGCTCTTGCCCTGAATGGAACCGGCCTTATGGACTGGCTTCTGAAGAACAGAACCTGGAGAAAAGAACACACTTGACAGTGAAGTCCGAAGTTACAGCCTGGATCACTGACTGTTTCATGACACTGAACCCTAGAGCCCAGCTACTACGGGAAGCCCAGGTCACAAGGAGAGCGCAGGCCATGGATGGCAGTACTGCTGGGCTCCCAGTTGACAGACAGTATCACTCAATGGACACCAGGTAAACAAGCCTGCAGATGAGACCAGACCCAGCCTTCTAGCCGCCCTACACAGTACCAAGTCAGACAGACTACTGCTTTACACATATAAAAAACACCACCATTCTAATGTGCCAAGTTCAGAGGTTACTATACAGAAACAGACAGCCAGAACACACGTTCACCACAATTTTATTGGCAAAACACAAAGTAAATAAAGAAATAAAATACTTAAACTCATTTATTCATACAGAGGAATGCTACACGGGAATAAAAAATGAATGAAGTACGGGACACAGAGATGGCTCAGTAGTTAAAAGCACATACTGCTCTTGCAGGGGACACAAGTTCAGTTCCCAGCACCCACCTCAGGTTACTCCAGGGGATCAGATGCCTCAGACCTCTGCAGGCACCCAACTCAAGCACATATACTCACCCACCTCCACATACACATAAGTAAAAATTGTTTTAAAAAATCTTTTTAAAATGAATGAAGTAGATGAGTGGATTGATAGGTAGAATGGGTAATTGGGTGGATATGGATGGATGGCTAGATAGAAAAAAAACATAAAGCTTAATGTTTTATAAACTGAAAAAGGACACAAAGTATGATAACATTTTTATGGATCTTAAAATTTTAAATGTAAATCTTAAAAATTTTACAAGCCAAACCATGGCCGCAGGATGGCTCAGTGGGTAAAGGCGACTGCGCCAGACCTGACCACTTGAGCTTCAGCTCTGGGACTCACACTACGGAAGGAAGAAACGACTCCTGAAAGTTGTCCTCTGGCCTGCACATATACAGGACATGGCACCCACAGACCCACAAACACAAATAAACAAATAAATAAATGCAAGTTTTTTAAATTAAAAAGTGCAAAAACAGTATTGGTTATGGATAAACACATTCAGGAAACATTCACATACCCACCAAAGGCAGGACAGTGCCGCACCCGGGGAGGGAAGGAGGAAGATCTTCAGCTATCTTATCCCTATCTTTTTCCTTACAAAGCAAAAAGAGGGTCCAACATAAATACGGCAAATGCTCACAACTGTGAAACCTGGTGGTGGGCATGAGGGAGAGCTGCTTCTCACGCTCTTCTGTAGAATTAACAGAGGTCACAAAGCACTCATTTCTATCAGGCAAACCCAGTTTGGTCTACACGGGAGCAGTGTGGCCATTTAGAAAGCTTCAGTTTCCTCCCCTCTTCTGTGAGCCCCCAGAGGGCCCAGGCTGCGGCTCCCAACTCCCCACCACACCCAGTGGGAGCTCAACAAACTTCTTTGCTAGCCTCGCCAGGGGACCACCAAGCCTGGAAGCCTCTGTTCTCCTCCTGGCTCCCCTTTAAACAAGAATGAGCTGGGCTCTTCTGCGGCTCCATCAGGACTCAGGCACGTTTCTGCTTTGGCCAGATGGAGTGCCGTCAAACAGGCAGCTGAAGACTGAAGGAACACAGGAAAAGTAAGTATCCCACAAAGGCCCACGTGCAGGGGGCTCTGAGTATCACAAAGGAGCAGAAATGACTCAGCTGAAACGGGAGCTGACAAGGGAGTAAGATTAGCAGAGGAAGGACAAGCATCGCTGAAGGGCAAAGGTACAGGGCAGGAAGCGGCCTGTGGCCAGGCTCTCCAGTGGCATGGCCATCATCACTCTGAGACTGGCCCAGACTCTCCTTAAACTCCCTGGTTCCCAGGGTTCCTGCTGTTTGCAGCCCAGTGAGATCCTGGCTGACACACTGCCTGGGGCCCATGGCTCATCTTTATTTCTATTTTCCAAAACTATAAGAAATTTGTAATTAAAAAAGAAGAGCTGTTCTTAGTCTTGGCTGGTTAATTCCAGACGTGGAATCAAGCCTAGGAAAATAACCACATAGAAGCTAAATATTATGTACCTAAGATGACTGTGGCAGCACCACCTATAAAACAATGGTAAAAACGGCTGGAACAAAACCTCCAGCATTCAGCACAAGGGGTGAAGTTCTGCTAACCCCAGTGTAGCCACAGCACAGAGGGTGACTGTCAGAGCCTATAAACATGAGCCAATTTACTAATTAGTTTTGAAAACACAACCCAAAATGACACATGAAAAAAATCTCTACAGAACTAAACAATATGTTCACAAGTGAAAGCCACAAAACAGACGTTATTTGCTGTGGGCCCGGATGCCCAGCCAGCAGAGGGAGGAGAGGAGGTAGGCAGCTGGGGCCGGGTGCCATATACAAACACGCTGTGGAAGTAACTGCTTCAGCCCTCTGGATGCCTCTTGGCAGGTCTAGGGTTGGGAGGCTCTTCCCTGTGACGCTGTAGGCACAGTTACAGGCTAACACTAGGCAGGCCCTGTGGCAGTTTGTTCCCAGGTCCCATCCCACAATCCATGGGAATGCAGTACCTAAAAGGAAGATCCCAGAAGAGACTTCAGAGCATGGGCTGATGTATGCAAAATCCTTCAGCTTCCCGTTATTTCAAACATGCACATCCTTGGATAATTAGCACAAGAAGAGAGTGTAAGCATATACCCTGGCCTTCAGCACTGAGCCTGGACCAGGGGACATGGGCTGCCTGTGGGCACAGCACAGGCCCATTTGTGAGATGTGGACATGTCCATGTCCCTACCCACGATCTTCCTCCAGCTACAGAGACACCTCTTGACATTGTTGTTTCAAGCTACTTATCAAAGTTATTACATTAATGTGAATGACTACAAAACTATACCTCGTCTCTAAATGAAAACACCAGGCTGCCAAACCTTCCAGCAGATACAAGATTGTTAATGTGGTAAAGACTATTACATCTCCAAAGACATTACCATAGCCCCCACCCTTTTCAACATGGAGAGATGCTGAACTATATTGGAAACCTCTGTGAATTGCCTAATTATAGTTAATAAGGTCATCATCTTCCCATGAAATAGCCTTTTTGTTTTCCAACAGAGCCCTCAACAATTCTAAAAGCTTCATTTGAAGACTCCCCAAGAAGGCTATCACATTACAGGGCAGGCAGCAGCAGAAAAGAGTGAGGCATGAAGGAGAGGAAACAGGATGCTCTTAGGTCAGCATCTCAAAGCAGGGTCCTAAGTGAGAAAACAGAGGGGGAAGCAATGAAATGCCCATGAATCATGAGCATGAGGGCCACCATGGGCCCAGTGCTAGGTCCACCCTGGGACAAGTACAGCCGAGTGTGGCTCCCATCTTCCAGGCTGCCCCACAAACTCACCTTAGCATTGACCCTGTGTGCCTATTGCTCTGGCAATTGAGACATCACTCAAATTTTTCACTTTTAATAGTTGCACAGAAGCCAGAAAGACAACTCTGGGTTACCAATGTGTGAGGCAAAAATTGCAGGTAGCTTAAAAGAAAGAAACAAGAAACTAAAAGTGACCTTTGAGCAAACCTACAGGTCCATGCTAGGCGCTGGGACAAGGTAATGAATCCCCATGACAAGTCTGTCCATGAGGAGATGATGGAGGTGGATGAGAGCAGGACCAGGAAGAGTCAACAGTCAGGCAGAAACTGTCCTCTTGCCTCTGTGCATGTTCCAGCCCCATCAGGCAGCAAGAGGGTGAAGGCAAACTGATCTGCACAGGCCTGCTCCTGGCTCTCCCAGCCAGTCTCTAGTGCCCCTGTCCATGAGAGGGGGGAATCACTCTAGCAGCTGTCCACAGAGGGTGAGGGAGGCTCACCTTAGCCTGCTCACCAATGAGGAGTCAACCAGGAGGGGAGGCCAACAGCTCAGGACCTTTAAAGAGGTTCCCTGGATCGTGGTAAATAGCCTGGCCCTTCAACTAGGCATTATCAGACCTCTGCAGGCTAAAACACTTGTCTCCAATCTCACGGTGACTGGTAAACCAGCAAGTGGGCAAAACAGGCATCACACAGTAACAACCCACCAAGGAACTCACCAGGGTCAGCTACTTACTCCCACTTCCACCCTGAGTTGGTGTGGGCATAAGACTTGGCACAGCAGACAACCAGAACTTACCGTGGCTGATAATGGGAAACAGTGGCCACACAATCACCACGTGGCAGCTGCTGTTGGCCTGGGGCACATGAAGCACTTCAGTGTGGTTACTCTGACCCTCTGAAAGTGTGCTTCCTACACAGGGAAAGAAACTGACACACTCAGGGAGACTGTGCAAGTCAGTGAGTCACAGCTTGGTGAATGACGACAGCAGAGACTACCCAGCATGTGCCCGCTCTGCGAGGGCTGGAACACCCCCCCCACACACACACACACCTCTCTATCTCCTGCCCCTGGGCCTGCCATCTGCTAGAATGCTCATCAAGAGCAGCAGGGTAGTGGGGAGGAGGAAACACAGCCAGCTGTGCATGGTAGCTCATAGGCAAGAACACTGTCAAGAACTATGTGACATTTGAACTAACCCTGCTAGCAAACTGACAGACCGGACTGCCAGAGTCTTAACACATTGCCAGAAGACACAAGACTCCTGGGCAGATAGAAAAACAGCCCACTATTCAATGGCAATGACGGCAGTCGGAGAACACCTCCAGATTCCACAGGTGATAAGATGAAGGCCAAGTGGTACCTGAGAACACCATAAGATGTACCACGGAAAAGGGTTCCAACACTGGGAAGGCCCAGGTATTTATAAGAGGCTGTGTGACCTCTGATCTGGGGAAGGCACTGTCTTTATTAACATAGAATGTAAATAAATAGGCTCCACATAGAGACGCTGTCTTCATTATCTAAGCTGCTTGCTATACAAACACACTTGAAAGCATGTCTGGGCAAACCGTCTGTTCTTGCCTTTGATCAGGGGATGGTGGAGGAGGCTTACTTCAAGGGGTGGTTTGGGCATAGGATTGCTGGTAGATGGTGATGCACTGGAGGATGATGCTCTGGCTCCAGGAACTGAGAATGAGATGCCATGTACTATGGGTAGGATATGAATCTTGACATATCACATCCTACCCACAGTACAAGGCATCTCATTCTCAGTTACTAGAACCAAAACATTATCCTCCACCCCATCACCAGAGTCCCTCATTATAAAGCGGAATATATAACTACCACACAACCTGTGGCTCTACTCCTAGATGCGTGCCCAAGAAAAACAGAATCGGTCCATATAAACGGTCATAAAAGTATAATCTCTAACTGCCTCAAACTGGAAACAAAGATGTCTACCAACAAAAGAATGGACAGCAAATCACAGTATTGTCAAGAAATGGAACACTATTCAGCAATAAAAAGGAATTTAGGGCCAGTGAGATAGCTCAGCAGAGAGATAAGGGTGCCTGCTGCCAAACCTTATAACCGAGTTTGACACCTAGAACCCACATAGTGGAAGAAGGGAACCAACTCTCGAAAGCTGAAAGTTGTCCTCAGTCACGTGCATGTACAAACACACACACACCACCCATGCATATGGGTAAATAAATAAATAGATAAGTAAATAAAATGTAATACAAATTTAAAGGGATATATGATAAGCATTATGGATGAATCTCAGAAATGTTTTGTTACATGAAAGAAATCTGAGCTGGGCCTGGTGGCTTCTGTGCATAATCCCAGCACTTGGGAGATGAGTCAGGAAGACCGCCATGAATTCAAGGATACCTGTGTGTTCCAAACCAGCTTGGGCTAACAGCCATACCCTGCCTAGAAGATGGAGTGGGGAGGGGAGTGGTGAAAGGGGCATGAAGTGGAAGGAGGGAAAGAAAGGGAAGAAAGGGAGGGAGGGAGGGAAGAACTACATACATGTTGCCTAGTTCCATTTACAGAAAATACACAACTATGTGTTTCCTGAGGCAGGGGCTGAAAGGGAGACTGACAAAGTACACCAGAGACACTCTGGACCAGAGCAGATGAGGATGACAGTGACACAAATGTACAGACCGTCAAACTTAGCCCAGAGTACTCTGAGAGTGGACACATTTTTTGTATGTAAGCAAATCCTTACTGAGTTAATTTTCTAAGTTCTGACCCTTGGTAGCTCCCCACCTTGCTATGTCAGTATGAGAAAAGATGACAGACACAACAGAGAAGTCAGGACACCTGAGTCCCAGCATGTGCCCATGACAAAGGGGAGCTTGTCTTCTCCTAACTCCTAATGCAGATGGTTACGTGTGCAGAGATGTGGAAGACATCAGTGAAGGTGTTTACAGCTAACCTAGTAACGGACACAGTCACCCATTGCCAGAACCACTGCACATTTCAAGGCCATCTCACGAAGTATCAGTGTGCTCCTCTCCCTCAGCATCAAGGACAGGGTTTTTGTTATTTCTAGGAACTGGCATTTAGACCAGCAAAAGGTACCCCAAGGCTGAGGGGCAGCCATCACTGTGCATCTCATTCCAAGCACTGCCCTGACCACCTTTCAAGGATCTTTTCACTGAATCATTAAAAATAAATAAATAAAAGTAAGTTACCTGTGTACTGTCACTGCAGTTCCCAGCACACTCCCAGGGGTGCCCAGTGGGCTATTTTAATTGTTTAAGACAAACAGCAACATCGGCTCAATGGTGTGCCAAGGCTGCAACCTTGATTTTGACATCCGATCTCTCTCCATCTCTTTGGATATTACCTCTTTGGGTATAGAAGTAATATCTCTCAGCAAAGCTGGGTTTTGGGTAGCTGTTGTGATGAAATAAATATTAAGTATCGGGTGAGAATAACTGGAAACAGTAAGTAAAAAAGCCTGAGAGCCTGTGGGAGTGAAGACAGTAGGGCCATGCTTATTACATTCTTTGGTTCGCCTTGGTGGTCAGGACTATAAAGTTGCGCTCTTCCTTCTAAAGGAGTTCCCTGCTCCCCAAATCCCTTCCAGTCCACTATGGGTTTTTGTGAGATTCCCACAGTTCTCCCCGACCTGCCCAGTCATTTCCCATGTTTCCCAATAAAAACAATTTTCACAAATAAGAATCACCTAACTGAGGAATAGCTTCATCAGGTCATGAGTGAGTCACTGCCAGCCTTCCAGTAGTGCCTGGCCAACGGCAGGGCACTATTAAGAAGTGGCTGCTTCCATGTTCTTTCTTCTCATTGGCCTCTCTACCTTTACCACAAGGCACGGTGCATACTCTCACTCCAGATCTCTGGGCATCCAGAACGGATATTCCTGAGGCCCCAGAGCCAGGCACCTGCTAGCATACATGATGAAGGACTCCCTTACCTTTCCCTAACCTCGGTGGCTACTGGTCCTAATCACTGCTTGATTATCTCCCCTCCAGAAATTCAGATGGACTCTGGTCCAGAGTACTCTTACTTTTTAAACACTTGTTTTCTAAAATGGTAAGCTTTTGCGACTACTGCAAACAATTAAAATTGAGAGAGAGCCATGGAGAGATGGAAGGGGGGAGGGTAATTATTACCGGCAAAACCAATGAGAAGGAACAAATGTATTGGGCCAAAATCTAATAAAATAAGTATGCGAATTCTGCAGCAGCTCCACAGGAAGCAAATTACTCTTCGGCATCTTTGGAGACAATATGTGGGAGAGGCAATTTATTAACTTGCACCACGTCGGCCTCAGCATTAACCTGTCCCCCTCTCGTACTTAACTCTCACCCAGGAAGCTGCTCACTTGACTTGCATCAGGACACACAGGCCGATGCAGGTTTGCTATTCACAGCCACAAATGCAATTTCAAGGGATCCCTGTTCCAATTTCCTGTAGAAAGTTACCCCGTGTTCTAATACATCAGTGTCAGGAAACGCGGCCTTTACTTAATTTCTTCTCATTATTCATACAACCAGGGATCACCCAGAGCAATTTCTCCTCCTTTATGCGCCTAACAACAATGATGGGCTTTTACTTTCCATCTTTTCAAGTGCCAGCTGCTCTGGGGTCTCCCTGCCTTCAAAAGCAAGCCCTTTGGGGACCCTCCATCAGCGTCCCAGGGGGAAGGATCTCTGCACAGCAGCATAGCTATGACAATGACTCACACTAAAGTGCCAATATTTCTAACTGACTCATTCTAAAAGGCAATGGTGAGTCAGAAGGCATGAAGACTAGCCCAAGCCACCAAGTCACCTTGGGCCAGCCACATCTCAATGGCCTGGACTCCCTCACCTGTCAAATGAGAGGCTGGGCTAGATCCCTATGTCTTCAACTTGATTAACCCACAACCATCATTCAAAGGGAGCCATAGAAAGGCCAGTTACCAGCCAGCCAGGCAGGGCTGTTTCAGAACTCTGAGGATGAAGTCAATACAACTAGCTTCCTTTCCTGAGGTACCCCTAAAGACTTTCATGGAGCCAGTGGAGACCCTGAAGCACAGCCTGCAAACTGCTTATCTCATTACCTCAACAAGCCCCTCAAATAAGTCTGGTGCTCCAAATTTCCTTTGCATAAGCAAAACATCCTTAATAAGACTGTAATGGGAAAAATAATTCATGCATTTTATTTCCTAGTTAATGCATTCATGTGTTTTCCACAACGAGCATACATTAGTTCAATAATCAGAAGAAAACAAACATTATTAAAGAGAAAATCATTCACATAGATTTTTAGAAGAAAACAAAACACCCTAGGCCCAAAAAAGAGCAGCCGGGCAGGTCTGCGTACTGTTGGCGTCATCTGCTACCGTACTGGTAATTACTTTCATCCCTCCAGACGAGGAAAATATCACAAGTGTTTGGAAAAGGTCTGATGAGCTGCTGAACGCTGCAGCGCTCAGCTGCGTCACTGAGTCCTGTGCTGCCTGCGTAAATATTCATAACCCTCCAGTTCACCTCGGGCTTCAGAGACAGATGCGGGGGTGGCACAGGGGAACAGCAGGCGAAAGACGGCACCGCAGGGCGGGGGGCTCCAGCCCAGACCCTAATGTGCCAGGGGTCTTTCCATGAGAATGTGACCTTTGCAAATCTCAGCTTTCTTCCACATTGGCACCCACCATCCGGGGCTGAGAAATGTAGAAATTCAATACTCCTATGCAAAATACATAGGTTTTCTATAAACAAGGGGTTCCTAAGCCCTTAAACTTTAATTACATTATGCTCCTATCTTGAGTATCCATGAGGAGGAAGGGCAGTCATGGCAGAGCTCCCTGAAGTCAGGATCAATACAACCCTACTGTCCTCAGGCCTAGCATCACAGGAGCCTCGGAGCAGGTCTCCCTAGGAATCCTACTTCGCAAATTGTCAATAGCTCCCAGTTATACAGTCAAACCTCCAGATTCACCCTCATGCCTCAAAAAACCCCAATCCTCATCGCAGATCCTATCACTAACCTGATCATCCCACAGCCTGCCCATAGCCTCCCCTTAATCCCAGAGCCAGCTTAAGTGCCCTTTCCTAGTGGTCAGGCCCTGAGCCAAGGGTTCCATCTTTCTTATCTGTCCAGAAGGCCCTTCACACTTGGCACCACACGCTCTCACAGAGGAACTGCCATCTCTCTGTCCCCCAGACCCAGATTAGCAAAACTGGGTGTTGGGACTGCTGAGGCACCAGTGTGTGAAGTTTGGGCCCTGACCTTAAGAAGGTTTGGATTCTGGGAGTGCTATCTCCAAAGTTTGCAGAAAGAATGCACCACCATTCTCAGAGTATTTAAAGTCCAAAAGTTTTCTTCAATGTGTATGCAAGATATAGCCACCAGCAGCAGCTGCCCTGGGAATGCACCAGCTTCCAACAAGGGCACACTGAAGAAGGAAGCATGAGAGCCTAAACCATCCACCTGCCCCGCCTACCACTCCAGCCCTGTCTAGGGCCGTCCAGGGCCCACCACTCCAGCCCTGCTCACCACTGCCCAGGAAGCCAGCTTCAATCATCTCATCAAGCCCCTCCAAATCCCCCTGACCTGAGCCCAGGACGTGGGCAGGCTGAGTTAAGAGCCTCTCCACACTACCTCCCAGACTCTCAGAGGTGGTGAACCTGGGAGTGAATAGGGTTACTAATGCCAAAGGACAACTGCCCCCAAACTGTACTCACATCAGTAAGACCCTGAAAACTCAGAAACATAAGACACATGCAAACAAATGACGGGGCACAGAATATATGCCATCAGTTAATCTTTCAGAAACTTTCTGGTTACTACTAAGATGTTAACTATAAGTTCAGCGAAGCATCCATGCTCCCCAAGAAGCACATTGACTCTGCTTGTCCCTGCTCACCCTCCTCCACTCCACACCATTGCCTCATGCTGGCCAAGGTCAGAGGTTGACCAAGCTGGTGGACCCACCCCCACACCTCTCTTCCTAAAGAGCCATGCTCCTTCTTTCTCTAGCCACCTCAAGTGTCCCTCATTCTCATGCCTTCACAGCCTAGGTGTCTACCCAGCACTTGCTCTGTGGAAGGCGGGTAGGTAGCACAGGAAGAACAGGACCTGCCCTGACCTTGACGAGCCAGGTGGGACAGGCACAGCTCTAAGAAGCCCCCAGTGGGAATACATAAAGGATGTACTCCAGCAGTGTCACTAGGTGGTGTGACCTTACACTCTGATCCTTGTGTAAGCCACCTGTGAGGGGCATGGGACATCCACTCCCACCAGCGCACTCCCCTCTCAGACTCCAGATCTTCACAAGAAACACAGGCACCACGAGCGTAAGTCTCAATTTCTTCAATTACAAAATGACGCAAGATGCCTGGAAGGACTCCTACGAGGCTGTGGTAATGCATGTACAGATTCTGCATGTAGCAGACGCTCAGTGAAGAGCAGCTGCTGTGACTGCTCTTGCTTCACTTTCCAACTGCTGCACATATATCCTCAGAGTGTGCCAAGAACAGAAAAGGCACCTTCCTTGTGGTCCTTAATCAAGCCCACATCCTTGCTACTAACAGTTCACCTGACCTCCAAGGTCACTCTAGGTCAGCACTGGAGTACTTGTTTTGATGTCAGGGAGGTTTAAGCCTCTTTCTCTATCCTATGCTATGAACATGGGCCCCACCTATCACGTGTGGGTCAAAGCATCTACACCCTGGAAGAGGCTAGCCCACTAGCCCTTCCCTAGCACAGACAGCTGGCCATCCTCTCTAAAGGCAAATCCATTGTCATCTACTCGAGAAGTGCATAGTCATAAGCTGTCCTTGACTAACCAGTCAGGAAGCACTGCAAAATCTCTTTGGGCCCCATCTAGGCACCTAAGAAACCCGGAAGCCTACACATGGCCAGGCCCTGCTTCCAAATGGACCATTACAGGGAGCCACATCCAGGTGAATTCCCTCTGTAAGAGCTTCTCTTGAGCATTGCCATCAGCCCTTCACAAAAAGTGCCCAAAGCCAAGGTCCATCTGAGCTTGGGTTACCAAGAACATGCTGCCCATAGCAGTAGCTGCCTCTCATGAAAAGCCCAAGGAGGAAGCAGAGATGAAGCACTCGGCTTCTGCAGACCAGCCCTCACTGCCTACAGCTTCTCCAGAAAAACAAAAATCCAGGCTCCAAACTTCTGATACAGTCCTGGGAAGCCTGAAGAATGGAGAGGACACAGGTTTTGGAAACCAGCAACCCTAGACTCTAGTTCCAGTCCTGCCACCATGTCCCTAAACCCTATGTGTATGAGAGGCAACTCCGAGGTTCTAGAAGAATGAATCACTTGCCAGTGGTACTCTATGCTAAGTGCATGGTGGAAGCCTGGAAAATGTGGAGTTTTCTGTGCTACCGAAAGCAAGCCTCAGGGAACTGGCCATGTAGAGTTCTTAGGGCACCCTGACAGAACTTGCACCAGCATAGCCTAGCTCTACTCCAGGCACTCCATCAGGCAAGCCAGAAACTGGCAAATGGGAATAACTTAATGCTCTGCTTGGCAGTGCTTCCCTGGGTCCATCATCCATCCTGACTCCCCGCAAGCTGCCAGCCAAACAAACTCGAATATTGATCGCGGCAATCATCTCGATGGAAGTCTGAGGGCCAAGCACTTTATGTGTGTTTCAATTAGAAAAGAAGGCTTGCCATCTGAATTCTGCTTCATTCCAGCCAGCTTCATTCTGGGCAACAAATGGGCTCCTAAAAAATTCAGTTAATCAGCCATCTATTAATGGAATCACACCTCTGCATTGATTTTATATTATCATTTCAAAATGATACATATTCATCTCCATCCTCAATTTTGAGCACAGGAAAGGAACAGCAGTTAGAGTGCCTATGCCAAGCTCTGGATGTCACTCAGGGCAGCCACCTAGCTGACCATGAACATGGTCCTGCAAGCTGAACACACCAACCTGACTGCGCGTGAGACCACAGAAGAGGCAGGGGTCTCCCAGGCCTAGACTAGCCATAGCTCCGATCCAAGACCACGTTCCTTTCTGGAGTCCTTCACCTCTAGTCTGCTCCCTGACATGTGGCCAGACATGCTTTGGTAGGAAAGGCAGCCAGGCAACATGGCCCAAGCCAGCTCTGCATCTCACAGTAGGCAGTGTGCCCCTGGGTATGGAGATGAGGCAAAGGTAGACTCTCCAGAACCAGGCAAGAATGGGGGAAGGGCATTTTCCTCTCTCCATCCTTTTATCTCTTTTGAATTTTGTATCAAATTCATGAATTTCTATTCTTAAAAGAAATAAGAGTATTTCCTCGCCTCTGCAGAAGCAGCTCACAACAAGGATTTAGGTGCAATCTATACAAGAAACTTTAATTCACCCCGACAACAATTTATTGGGCACTTCTGATACAGAAGAGAGGCGAGACAGGGTCACAAATGTAATGAGACTCAGCTGTCAGTTCCTCAGAGAGGAAAGACCCTGTGCAACCTAAACAGTATCCACTTAGCAAGTCCCATGAACTCCGGCTGCCTGTGCTGTTCTCATCCAAGTGGCATTTTTTACACAAATGCCTAAGAGACAGGACTAGCAGGTACCTTGGTCAAACCACCCGGGAAAACAAAACACACAGGCTCACGTGACACTTTAGTTTAAAAATCATTCACAGGATGCTGAGGAGATGGCTGAGTGGTTAATGAGCACTGGCTGCTCTTGCAGAGGACCTAAGGTAAGCTCTCTGGACCTCACGGCACTCACAACTATCTGTAACTCCAGTTCCAGGGACCTAACACTTTCTATGGCCTCCACAGGCACCAGGCATACACATGACACTCATACATACATACATACAGGCAAAACACTGATACACATAATAAAAAATTAACAAATTTTTAAAAATATATATATTCATGGGAGACTGGGCATGGTTCTGCACACCTTTAATCCCAGCACTAGGGAGGCAGAGGAAGGAGGATTTCTGTGAGTTTGAGGCCAGTCTAGTCTACATAGCAAATTCCAGGACAGCCAGGGCTCCAAAGAGAGATCCTGTGTAAAAAAACAAAAGCAACAAAAAATTATTCATGGGCCAGAGAGATGGCTCAGCAGATAAAATCTGGTTGCCACCAAGCCTGACAACTTGAGTTTGATTCCTTGGATCCATGAGTGGAAAAAGACAATCAATTCCCAAAACTTATCCTCTGGCCTCCAAAAGAGTGCTATAGTACATGTAAGCCTTCCCCTCCACACACACATAAACACATATATACATAAATACAAGAAGGTTTTTGCAATAAGTAAGTATTATTCATGACATCAATGTTAGAGCAGGTGTTTAAAGACTCAAAAGGAGCCTAGGGAGGTTGCTCAATGGGTAGAGTGCTTACTGCATGTCTTAGATAAGGGTTTCTATCGATGCAAGGAAACACCACGACCAAAGCAAGGTGGGGAGGAAAAGGCTTATTTGGCTTACGTTTCCATATCACTGTTAATCACAGAAGGAAGTCAGGGCAGGAACTCAAACAAGACAGGAACCTGGAGGCAGGAGCTGATACAGAGGCCATGGAGGAGTGCTGCTTACTGGCTTGTTCCGCATGGTTTGCTCAGCCTGCTTTCTCATAGAACCCAGGATCACCGGCCCAGGGATGGCACCACTACAATGGGCTGGGCCCTCCTCCATCAATCACTAATTAAGAAAATGATTTATTACACACTGCCCACAAACTGATCTTATGGAGGTATTTTCTTAATTGAAGTTCCCTCCTCTAAGATGCCCCAGCTTGTGTCAAGTTGACATAAAACTATCCAGCATACTGCATAAGCATGAAGCCTTAAATTCAGATCCCCAGCATCTCCAGGAAAGTCAGATCCAGCAGCACATGTCTGTGATCCCAGCATCGGGAGAAGACAGGCAGACCCCAGGGGCTTGCTGGCCAGGCAGCCTGGATAAAATATCAAGTTCCAGATTCGGTGAGAGTGGAGAGTGGCAGAAGACAACACTCGATGATGACATCCAGCCCCCACACGCACATCAGCACACATACACAAAGAATCAAACGGTATAAAAAGTAAATGGTGAAAGCACAAGTTTGCACAGATGAGCAAACGCGGTGCACAGCTGGCATTGAAGAGAGGCAAGGGCACTGCCAGGTGCGGTGTGGCCTGGCCACAGTGGCCTTCTAGGTACACAGAAGTCCCCGACACCACGCTCTTCATTTTCCCCAACCCGCAGAAATTACGGCAGGCTGTGGCTCTACCCTGGAGTGGCTGCAAACTGTTAGGAACTTCCTGTCTGTTTGTTTAATGACCGCCTCTGGAGGTCACAGAGAGAGAAAATCAATGGAGAATAGCAAATGCTCACTGCAATGGCTCTGCAGGAAGGGCTGCCCCCTGCAATCCTTTCATCCCACACTGTGCTGCTGCTACTCTGCAGACCAGAGAACTGTTGTGAGAGAAAGGGCATCGGAGATAGGGCAGACCTCCATGTTCTCCCAACCGAGAAACCCAACACCCAGAGGCTGCCTGACCTGCCTGGAGCCTCAGCTGGTGACTCAGTGGAACCTCTGGCCCCTGGCAGCCAGCTTTATCACTCCATCCATCCCTTGTGTCCCACCTGTCTCACCCCTGTCCATGGCAATAACCTCATAGAGAAATGAGTCACTCTTCTCACAGATCATGCCTGTAAAGTCAGGAGGTTGTTTTGGGGGGTTTTTTTTTTGGAGGAGGTAATAACAAAGGAAAGGGGGAAAGTGTCTTAAATGAAGGTTGTCCTTCCTATACGACAGATGGAAAGCTTTTGGGCATGAGATGGAATGGCGCGTGATTACACCAAAGTAATAACGGCTGTCACATGTCACTACCTTTTGACAGAGGGCACTTGGGAAGAAGAAGTCACAAATAGAAAGCTTTCCCTTTCCCTTCTAAGGGGTAGAATAATAATTCACCTGAATTGTCGGGATCTGATCCAGGCAGCATTTGCGCAATAAAGAGAGGTTCAGAAAAGCTCCCATGCCATTATGGGCATTCATAGGAGCAGCAGTAATAACTGGGTTTTAAAAGCCTCTCGTGATTGAGCAAAAAAGTACTTTTAGCACTTACTCCTCCTTCATCAGTACCAACTGATGCTAGTAGCAGCTCAGGAAGTGAACTGAGGAGAGTGAGGCCCAGCCCCTCCTAGCTTTCCTAGCACAAAAGACACCCAAGCCCTGGAGCCTGGGGAGGCAAAGAGAAGATCAACTACACAGAGCTCAACTACACCCACCAAGGTTGCTAGAAGCCCAGGGGCCAGAGAAGCCCATGGTTGCAAGCTGCAGGTAATAATGGATCAGCCTGCTTCCTGTTTCCTCCAGTACTTTTCCATTCCTCTAGCCGATCATGTTTTCCCCAGAAACAGAAACAAAGTAAAAAGAAGCCAAATATGAAAAATGTAAACAAACAAAAAGACCACAATCTGACAGCACAACACTAAAGGAGGGATATAAATTCCAACAGGGAGGAAGGGGATGACTCCAAGAACAGACCCAACTTGAGGCAGCCATAAAGGGCAGGAACCTACCTGGTGGGGGCATAGGCAGAACACGCATGGTCATGCATGCCAGGGAAGCCTATGACCCTGAGTGGGAAGATGCCAGCCCCCACAATACTTGGAAATCAATGTGCAGGACTGCTCTGAGTCCCTGAGCCAACCAGAGGTGATTAATAAGGAAGTGCTTAATTAGGCAATGCACAGGGGACTGCTGTGGGCTGAAGGCAGAAGGAGCAGGGCAGAAGCAGGGACCTGAGCAACCCCACACTCGATCGCTCAGTCTCCAGGGAAGCAGTAGGCCTCTCTGCCCCAGGAATGGAGGGGGGCAGCCACTGATGCGCCCCAGAGGCCCAGAGGAAATATTATTGCAAGACAAAAACTGAATTATGAAATCCGCAAGCAATAATTAGTTTAAATTACTACTTCTACTTGAATAATTAAACACGCTTATTTTCACTCACTGATGTTTTATTCATTACCATACATCTTTCCTGAAAGTTGTTTTTAACGTGGATATTCTTCTATTTGCAAAGATCCCACAGAGATTTACTATGCTAATTTCAAACCTTTCTTCTAAAATAAAAACAATAACAAAACACTCCCAGATTATCACCCATTAGCAACTGCTGTGTGTGGTCCATTATCAATTTAAGTCACAGCAACTGACTGGAAATACTGTGGGTAGCCGTGAAGTTATTCACATAACATAGCGTCCTCCCTTGAAAATTCACTACTGAAAGGGCAATATTTAAATAAGCTCCAAGTGATTATGAAAATAAAAAGACCCAAGTGCAGAAAGACCATTCAGGCAGACGGAACTCGCCTGTGCTTCTAGCACACCCTCTATTAATGAACATGTTTGTGCACCATCACAAATAATATTTGAGTTTTGTAAGTCGTATTTGTACACCCTGGAGCCAGGGTACCCATAAGCACAGTAATAGAGGCTTAAGGTTTTTATTAAACAAAGTTACCTTTGGGAATAAGGACTAACTTAAATATAATCCATGGACTAACTCTTCCCTGCTGGGCTATTAGCTGGTGTTGGCTGAATGGCAGGATTCCAAATCCTCACTAATGCCAACAAGCTGGGCCTGAGTCAAACCCAGATGGAGTGTGGCTGCCACCGCTGTCAACCAGCGCCATGGCGGACCAGGAGCCAAGTGCTTTGTGGTCCCTCCAATGGGACCACAAAACCTAGTTAATGTGCAGGCAGAACAGGCAGCAGCTGGACTCCCTGGACCACTGAGACAAACACCCCTGTAACTAACATCAGTGCAGCAGTGTGTGCACGCGCCAGCCCTGCTGCTAAAGGACAGACTCCTTGAGGCAGCACAGGGCTCTGCACACTCCTGACCCAAGGCATCAGTCCTAGCACCAGCAAGCTTTTCTCAAACACCTGCTGAAGGAGACTAAGATCTCAAGTTTTTCAAACCCAACTAGACTTGAAGTCCCTCTCCTAAAGCAATCATTCATTCATCCCAGCAATTCAGCAAAGATTGCATGTGACTTGTTCCTGAAGCCCCCCCCCCCTTCTCCCTGGCATCTCCATGAGGGTGAGTTCAGGGGAAGCTCTTCCACACAGATGCAACCAGTATTTTGGAGGTGGCAGGAAAGCAGATTTCTCAAATTTTAAAGTTTCCAAATAAAAAATGACCATCAGCTGAAGAGAACTATGAGCTGTGGCGCTGGTTTTGGCCTTTGGAAGATGAAGGGCCTCCAGAGGCCACAGGCCAGAGCTCAGATGATTCTAGAAGTCAACACAACCTGCGTCATCCTGTTAGACGCATAGGGAAAGCAGAGCAGAGCCTCTGCTAGGCTTCTGTTACCGTGGCAACAGCTTCACTGGCCTGTTGCTGGGAAAGGAATGCAAGAAGGGAATTGGAGAGGGGGTGGGGGATGAGGGAAAGGCAAGCGGAGGCGGACAGGGATGATGGAGGACTAGGGGCAAGCAGAAGGGGAAAGTCAAAACAAGGCATGAGAGGAAGGATGGAAAGGACAGGGAGGGGCAAGCCTGGAGATGGGAGTGCCTACAGACGTGCAGCTATCTGTATGCAAAGACAGCTTGTCTCACTCATTAAAGGCAACACATTTCAACTCTCAGTTGCTGCCTCAAGACACACTCAATTATCCGATAAACCACAGGAAAACTGTGAAAACGTCAATGTGGTGGAAATGCCTAAACACAAACTCTCCCTAATGTCGGCACTAGCCCAAAAGGTTGGCCGGGTCAAACCTAGAAGGAAAAGAGGAGAAGGAGGTGAGGGCATGAGGCACCTGTAGTGGGAAACAGCTACCCTCACACACAGCCTAAAGAGCAAGACCTCACTCTTGTTCATGATTTAACGAGACGGCAGGCCCTGAAATCTGAAAGGCTAGACTCAGTTAAGCATCACCGTGCTTGTTCCCTGGTGTAGGCCAGGCAGGAGTTGGTACAGCACAGGAAACTCCAAAGTAAGTGGTCAGGACAAGTTCCAGCCATTCTTCAGGTACCCCAAAAGACATCACCTGCCAAGTTTCAAGGGCCATCTAAATGCAGCATGGTGCCCTGAACTGGACCCTGACACAGAGAAGGAGCAGTAACGGGAAAACTACTAACGTTTGGTCCAGCCCACAGTCACCAGAACGGTGATGCTGCCTTCTTAGTTGGTCCTGTGCACTGGGGCTAGGTCAGGGGTCAGCCCTGGGAAGGTGGGGAAGAAGTGGGTGCTCTGTGCTGTTTTACAACTCTTCTATAAATCTAGGGTTATTTTTTAAAGTTTTACAAGGAAAATAAGAAGGGCTGTTAGAAACTAAGAGTCCCGATTTTCTCACAGTGATTCATCTCTTTCGTATAAACCAGCACCCCTGACAGGCTTAACCACCATAAAGTTTTATTGGAGTGCTGGCTGAAGCATTACAGCAGAGCTGCACTCCCACAGCCAGAGTGAATTATTAAACCCTGAGTGTTCTGGCAGCGTCCTTCCCTCTGAAGCTGGAACACACGAGTGACATGCCACCATGCATCAAGGAGCTGCAGTTCAGACCATGGAAAGTAGACACGCTTTAAAGACCGTTAGAATCTCTCTGCCCTCCCTGTCCCTCAGCTCTGGCTGCACGGGTCACTGTGGACCATCTCCCTCCTGGGCCTCAGGTATCCAACCAGCCAGTCTCCTTGGACTACCTCAGTTTGCTGACAGCGGTGCACTATGCCACATGGCTAGGCCTTTGCAGTCTGTTTGCAATGCCCTGCCATGGCCTTGCTGTGCATCTACCCAGCCTCCTCAATGCCCTAACCCCCATGCCACTTCCTCTCAGAGAAGACCATGCCATGCACTCATCTCTGTCTCTCACTCTGTCCTAGCACCCAACTCTTGCAACAGATGCGGGATGAATGAGATACTGAGTCAGGAATGCAGGCGATTCTTCCCCAACTCTTTCAAAGGAGGAGATACCAGTAGCAACCTGCCGACTCCTGTGAAAAGGTCGGGAAGATTCTATTTGTTAGAGGAAAGGAAACAACCCCTCCAGAAGAAACAGATTTTGCTACAGAAGGACAGGTCCATTCCCACAGACAACATGATTGTGGCACAAGAGTCCTCTTCTGACAGGGAAGCTGAAAAGCTTTTCAGAGACTTTGGTTTCCTTGACAACAGCATTGCTGTAGACAAGCAGGGAAATAATTAAAAAGTATGTTCCCTTTGCTCCAAACGCCATAAGTGTTTTTAAGCAACAAGAAACAGGCCACTCTGGGTGAGATCAGTGTGGACAGAGCCAAGGGCACACAGGAGACCCTATCCTCCACACTTTCTCTGCACTTGGGGGCCTGAGAAAAGGACCGGAACCATTAGCCCAGTACGACAGTGACCACGTGAATTCTAAGTCAGATGAAGAACAATACTTTCCAAGGGCCAAAGTCCTGGCAGACACAGAAAAAACAGTTCCCTGAACTGACTCTTGTTAACATCATGCGCTGGAAAGAAACTGAGGCATGAAAAAGAACTCAGGCTGTGTGGCCAGGGGCATACACATAGCCTCTTCTCAGGCTGACTTCCAGAGACAGCCACCCCTGGAAGGGACTCACTTCCTGTACTCTGTGCTCTGGTCCCCATAGAGAGCCATTCATGATGGCTACTTCACATGGCAGGACCTGGGGAGCCCTGTGCCTCCTACAGAGCAAGGGCACACAAAGCCAGGCAGTAGTTGGCCCTGCCCCTGATCTGCGTGTTCCTTCTCTTTTTTCAGATGGCTCTAATGTTGTCTTTTGTTTTAACAGCTTTACTGTGTTCATGTCTTTTATTGTAAGCTTCCTCAAATCCTTCCTGGATTTATGATTTATAAATAAGTAATAAATAAACACACAAGCTGCAAGCGTCGGCCCAAGACTATTACCTGGAAGCATGAATACAAACACCTCAACAGATGTGGCACAATCATCGTTTTTGATTTAGCTCCCAGCAGCTTCAAAGGCCCTTGAACAAACCTAGACACAGTTAACACATCACCCTCCTCGGGGATGCTTCCTGCATGCACTGGAGAGCAAGATGGGACCAAGGAGGAGAGTGCAGCTGAGGCCTCTGGGAGGTCTCCCATACTCTGAGGCTCAAGGGGTTCATCACAAAAGTCTTCCTAGCACTGGCTACACATCCTGCTCTCTTCCAGGACTGGAACCACATGAAAAAGAACAGAGTTCTGTGATCATGGAACCTAGAGTGGAGCCCATTCATGACAGATGAGCTCAACAAGGCTCAAGATGAAGGGTCTTACCAGAGTCCCACAACTGCCCTTTGCCACTCTAAGAAGTGGAGTGTCTAGAAAAGTCCCAAAACAGAAACAGGAAAGGCTGAGTTCAGAAGCCAGCTCTGTGCTCACACATCCTTCAGAGGCCCCTTTGGTCCTCAGTGTTCTCACCAGTCAAATGGGCAGAAGGAAGTCGCCAAAGACAGCTGGCATTAATGAGTGTCTATCACAGGCCTGTCACTCACCTAAGAGTCCTTCCATGATTCTCTTGTGTTGGAGCCTCAGAAGGCTCGAGTGGATGTTGTCACACTCCTTTGCTTACTAACAGGCAAACTAAAATCAAGAGCCGAACCCAATTGGAAAGATTGGGGTGTGAGGTAGAACCCCAAAATAAGATTTATGAGCTCACTGATTTCCCCATACCCCAGCTATGGAAAAATGGCATGGAAGCCCTGAAGAGGCCCAGCCCTCCAGAAGCACAGGAAGCCTTGTGTGTTGACCATTCAGGCCCAAGGCCAATAACCAGGCCAGCTCTGCTTCTGACCCACTCTCAGTGCCATCCTACCCTGCCTGCTCTTCTCTGTCACCCAGGCCAGGCTCAACCTCACCTCCCCTGTCTCTGAACCTAACAGATCCATCCAACTGTCTTCTAGATTGCACCGTCCCAACACTGGTGGTCCCTACAGAGTTGACACACATTTTCATGCTGATGTCTGTGCCCAGCTAGCCTTTTTGATGGCCTAAGTGTGCCTACTTTCCTCAAACCTAGAGTCCTGCATAGGCCCAGAATTTCCTCCATAATTGGAAGGGCAGGTGGATGACCACATGAAATAGGAAATAGACAAGACATGCCTTCTGATACTGCAATCAAGAGCCATCTCCCAGTCAGTCTCTGGGGGCCCTTGTTGTCTATATTTCAGACAGACACACAGACAGACAGCCCCAGGCAAAGTTAGAGGAACTCATGGGCCATGCAGCAATGTCCCAGAACCCTGGCTGGCAGACACTTTCAGAAACCCATGAGCTGAGCTATCTCCAACTCTGCTACCTCACCCATCACAGCTGACATCATGTTACTGAGCTAGAAAACAGGCAGCCATGCCAGGAGGAGCCAAGGCCCCTGAGAGACCTACTGGAGTGAGTAGGTACAATGGAGCATGCTAATCAGCCAGGCCTAGAAGTGCAGGCAAATTAGATGGCAAGCCTCACCTGCTCAGCAGTGAGGCTTAGGAGGCAATTACAGAATAACCCCATTTGGAGCACCGGATAATACCTTCCATTTGTAAGGGCTTCATAGTTTACAAAGTGGCTTCACACATCTAACCTCCTGGATCCTTCCAGCCCTAGGAGGTAATTAGTTCACAGAAGCACAGGCTGAAGCTCAGAGCAATGAGGGCATGGTGGTCCCAATTGTCAGTGGCATATGCACAGCATGTAGCCCTGCACTAGGCTGAGCCAGGCTGGGCAGTGCTTCAGGGCCACACTCAAGCTCTCTCCAGAACTGCCACAGCTGACACACAAGCACAGAATGCTGGATCATACAACTCCCAAAGGGGCCTCAAAGCCACCTAAGCCCCCAACCCCAACCAGCAAAAGCATCTTCTTCTGCCAAATGGCAACAATAGGACGGAGCCCTGGCAGACTGATGCTCTAGCCCTCTTTCAACAGTCCACTCCCCAAGGTGACTAGTCAGAGCACTGCGAATTTTCAATGCATCTTCCACATAGGAACTGCTGCCCTCAGGACCAACGCGAATGCATCCAAGTTCCCTTTCCTAATAGCCTTAGCCTGATGACAGGTGCCATGCCCCCAAGGAAGTGATGACACAGAAGGGTCTAAGGTACCAGCACATTTCAGAACACATTTAGAGTGAAGGAATGAATGTGAAAAGAGCCACAGATGAAAACAAAACAACTTTCCTAGCCAAAGGTTACGATGAAAATGTGATTTAATTTGTGTTTTGTACCTTTCGAAATAACACTTCAACAAGTGTAGAAAAAGACCACTTGTGTTTATGAAAGCTCTCACATTTCCCTACAGTTGCTGGGCCGTGTAAATACACTTTGAGGACCGGGGAGAGAAACAGCTGCTTGTGAAACTTTTAATACTACCATGTATGAGAATTAGAATTCTAAACCCAGCAGGTTAAAAACGTTCTGAAAGCAATTTTGGTGTTAGTCTAAATAATTATAGATGGTGCTCACTTAGATAAGGGCCTTTGCCCCCTCGGGGCTCCAAGGGAAAATTCTAGGCATGATAGTTAAGCAAAATAGTTGGTTATTACAGAGGCTTTGCGGTGGCAGTGCAAATTGGTATAATCCTCCTGGAAAGCAATCTGACAGGAGACGAATCTGGACCCATGGAAATGTACAGCCCTTTGACCCAGCAGTCCCACTTCTGGGACTCAATCTGAAAGGAATAATGCAACAGAAAAGGGTTTCATGCATGAAGATAACCACTTCAGGATTATCTGTAACAGCAGAAATTAGAAACCACCTCGGTGTCCAAGGGCGGCTAAGTAAATTACAGTTAATCAACTCGATAGAGCGTCGTCGCAGAACCAGTGAAAATTGACGGCCCTCCAAAGACACAGAGCGGCTGGTGGTGCAGTGGCGGGCAGGGCTCTGGGAGAATGTTAAGTGGCAAATGTAGGCTGTTGGAACTGTGTGCACTCTGAGAAAAGCCCAAGCCTGTGTGGACCAGAATGGGACAGGAGGGTGGCACCGGGATGACCAGGGCTTCAGTGCTCACTGGAGATGAAGGAGCTACCCTTGTAATACTGCTCAGCACCTGGGAGCACATGGTGGCTCAGGACCACTCCCATTATGTTTTTGCCACTCAGTGAGGAATCTATCCAAGCAGAAAGCAGGAACACAGCTAGAGCAGAACCTAGTCACTTGCCCCAGAGCTGGGACAGGATGTCATTCCTACTAAGTCAGTTACATCCCCCAAGTGAGGCTGCAAGTTACTTAAAACTACACTTGTCAAACCTTTTGGTCTCTCCCACACTGCCTAGAAGGACTAAGGGTTCCAGAGAGCTGTTGATTATATACATGACAGCTCCTGATGGCTAGCTAGCACATCAGCAATGAAAACAGGACATTTGAAAATATTTATTAACTTGTGTGGAATTAGCAATAATAAACCCATCACTTGTTAATATAAATAATGTATTTCTTATCAAAATAACTAGATTTCTTCACAGCATAAAGAAAATTAGTGAGAAGGCATTGTTTACATTTTGTGGGTCTCATTATTCCCTGGCTTAATACAAGACAGCTGGGCTTTCATATCTGCTTCAGTATTTAATCTATGGCAACAGCACCCATCATGCAGCCTCTGGAAAAGTCCATTTACCCTCCTGAGAGAATGAAAGTAGAAAAGGCAAATAACTTCTAGGTGTGATTATGAAAATAGTTTTGACCCTCTGGAAGGGTCTCAAGGACCCCTGAGGTTTTCAGATCACACTGAAAACCATTGCAATAAATTACAGCATTCCAAACTAAAGCTACAGGGCAGTGGGGTAGTTCATAGCTGGAGTGCAACCACATTGAATTATTCCTAAGACTAGATGGAAATACACCCAAAAGTCTACAATTATGGCCTCCAGAGGACACAGTGGCCTTTTTACCCCTTTAACCTGTCTGGTTTCTCTATAGTGTGTGTGTACTTGTTTTAGGGTCAAAAAACATTTTTTGAGGCAAGGTTTGGAAAGTCATGGCGTACTCATGCCCTACAGAATGGACTCGATGGGAAGGTCATTTTAAATCATTAGTAGCCAGTGTGGGTGTGGGGAAGGAAACATCACGAAGCAGGGCTGGTGGGGATGGCAGCATTGCTCCTTAATATGCTGATCGATCCCTGGCACCCAGCACACATTCATCACGGTGCCATGTGGCCTGCCTGGGACCCAATGACGAGAATTGAAACTGGCTCAAGCTAATCACTGCTAGATGAAGGTCAAATATAGGTGACTATATATCAGCTCTCAGGGTATGAGCAGACATGCCACTGCCTAAAGCTGCTGGACATTTACAAAGAGAGAAGTCCACACACTTGACCACAAAAGATGTCAGGTTTTCCCTGCTTTAAAAAAAAAAATTGATAATGAAATACCAGGACTCAAACACCACCCAGGGGAAGGAGAGGTGGGATATGATGAGGGTCAATATTGTTAACATGTAAATTGCCTGGAGAAGGGGAACACTAAGACCACAGGAGATTAATGGACAGGAACCCCAATGACAAACCACTTATTTAGCATTCACAAGGTGCCAGGCCTGAGTCTAACCACGCTGTCCATAAATGAACTCATCTGGTCCTCGAACAAGATGCCATTAAATTAGCAGATGTTGGGGAGGGGGGTAATATTTCTGTCTCTATAAAGGACAAGGAGACATGGTCGCTGTGCACACAGACATTGGTGTGAGCCACAAGCGAACACTGTAGAACCACAGAGATGAATGCTGTGAGTCTGTGTACCCAGAAGAGACGTGCTGGTGACATGTGTGAAGAAGTGAAACTGATGACAAGAGGGAGGGACAGGAGTGGGCATGCCAGACCCCGAGACCTTTCCTCCCCCAGAGCACAGAGGACAAGGGGCTGCAGCAGGCAGAGGGTCCACTCGGGACTAAAAGGAACCCCTGCCCACATACACACAGAGGGGATGGACATACCATCTCATAACCCTCAGGCAGGCTCACGGCAGACAAGTCCTTCCACCCCGACTGCCCTAAGCACTCTTCAGGAAGCTCGCTAGAGGGGAGGGTGGGGCTCCTGGCTCACAGCAGGGTACTCCCACACTGCCACCACACCTGGATGTTCTTAGCCCACACAGGAAGGCCACATCAGAGACACCTGTACCTGCTTGCTGTCCATCAGGGCAAAAGGACAAGAGAAAGATATGACAGCTGTGTGTGGTGACACTCTGGAAGCTGTGACAAGAGGAATGCCATAAGCTCAATGCCAACCTGGCCAACCTAGGCCACTGAATGAATTCTAGACCAGTCTAGGTTACAGAGTGAGGCCCTGACTCAAAAATAAACAGACAAAAAGCAGCAGTGGAAGACAGTGAGGAGAGACTCAACCCACTATCTCTCCTCTTACTGGGAGAATTCTAGGAACACTGAGGGAAATCACTACTATGAGATGTTATTTTTGTGGGGGAGTTTTGCTTTGTTTGAAACAGTCTTGATTATGTAACCAAGGCTAGCCTCAAACTCTTCCTTGCCCCTCATACTCAAATGCTGAGATTATAGGCATATACAACCATACCTAGCTATCAAAAAATTTTAATCTCAAAATTTTGTAGTGTGGGTTACAAAAAGTGCCAACGGTGTGATTAAAACCTGATGATACATGCAGAAAGAGAGAGCAGGAGAAAATGCTGATTGGGAGATGTTCACAGCCATCACACACAAGTGGGCTACTAAGGCTTTTTTTTTTTCATTTCTGCCATTTTCTTCCCAAATTTTGACTA
The DNA here is from genome assembly GCF_949786415.1 of Peromyscus eremicus. Taxonomy (NCBI): domain Eukaryota; kingdom Metazoa; phylum Chordata; class Mammalia; order Rodentia; family Cricetidae; genus Peromyscus; species Peromyscus eremicus. Next base: position 56,887,999 of record NC_081430.1, on the reverse strand, counting down.
TTTTTACAATGAAGCAAAATAAAATATAAAGCAAGCCCTGTTTTTAAGAAGCAAAAAGAACTTGCTATTACTGGGCACTAGACAGGCTCCTTTAAGAGTCTTGTGTCCAAGTTTTAAAAGCAACAAGAAATAATTCACTAGACTGTCTCAACTCCTAAGTGTGCCAATTTTGCAATCTGCATTTTTCAATTACATTAAAAGCATTTTTCCAAATTGCTCTATTCTCCCCTTAATGACACAGGATGAGATTGGATGAGACTTGCTCCCCGAGGACAGAGCCGGCACCCTCATGCCACCCTGGTTTCTCTAGCAGCACTTGAGCATGAGCTGTTCTTGGGGCATGGAACAAGTCAAGTTCAACAACAAAGGTTCCCAGAGAGCAGAAAGCACAGGGTCAGCACAGCGCTGCTTTTAGTCAGCTCAGGTCTGTTCCAAGAGCCACACGCTCAGAAAGCAAAGGGAATGGGAAGTGTCTCATGTATTGGCCTCAAACTCATCTCGGTTTTCACTTGAGAGAAGAGGGTGTCAGAAACATTTTGCCTCCCACGAAAAGAAAGTTCCAGCCCAGAAGCTTACAACTTTCCAGAGGCTCTGCAGTTGCCTGGCTGTCAACTACCTCAGGGACAGCTCGGAGGACTTTCAACCTTCTCTGGAAGATGGGGAAGAAGAGATGAGCAAAAAGGGTCCAGAAATGCACACCCCGGGTGACTGCCTACCCCTCCCTCAGTCTCTGTCAAATAAAGAAGGACCAGATGATCTCTGCATGTGCTGGTGTGTTAACACACATGCACACGTGCACACACACACAAATTCTCTCCTCGCCTTCACCTAATTACCCTCGATGCACTGTTAATCATTCACTCCCCAAATACCAAACGCCCACCACCACAACCCGCACCTCCTCCCCAGCTGCGCCTCTCATTTCCAACAGATTTGCCTCGTGCTCGGAATAAATTGCCAATCATCTGCATAATGCTCCACGACTCCTTACTCCACGCATCAAATCACTTCTCAATCTCATTTCGTAAAAATCCATCAAGAATAATTCTTTCAAAACTGAACTAAACCCTCGCTCTGGCACTTGGATCCATAAATTCCTTGTCTTTGAATGTGAAATATATCACTTTTTACAAAGCCCATCCAAGATACCCTAATATAATCAGATCCACTAACAATGATAAATCAGCAAGATCCTGTAATATATAAAAATGCAAATCCAAGCCACCAAGGAAATCATCTCTGCTCCTCCTGCTCCTTAACAGAACCCGAGGAGTGAAGCCCGAGAGTGTCTGGGCCCATCTGGGAGAGGGGCTCTTCAACTGGGCATTTCCAGAGTGGAAGAGGGAGGGGGAGCAGCTTGCTGGTTTTGTTCAGTCTCTATAGCCTACCAGCTCCCCATGTTGCCTCCAACATACACCTGCTGTGTAACTGGGCACAAGTCCCTCAACCCCTGTGGTAAAGTGTGTTAAAACAACTGTGCTAGCAGCATGTGGTAGGCCCAGTGCAGCTGCTGACTCCCCATTCTCTCATGTTCCTGGTCACCACAGAGTGGTGATCCACATGAGGAGACCCCACCCGGGGTCACCAACCTCCACCACAGGGCCTCCAGCTGTCCCTGAATGCAGCTGGCCTGACAGGCAACACAGCTCCCTCCTGGGTCTGCTAACTGCGAAGCTGCTTCCCCAGCACTGCCTGAGGCTCTGACTTTTGGAGTCAAGCAACTATCCACCACCCTGTGGTCAGTGTGAGCACCTGGCGAGTGGACCAGCCCTCGACAGGGCCTGGCAGGTACACAGCACCGCAAAGGACTGCATGGGTGACTTGGTATCGATGATCACAGAAGCTCTGTAAATTTTAAAGGTATTTATCTCAGAAACACTGAGAATGAAACTCTTTAAAATCCATATACAAAAACAAACTATGAAGAGAGTCACAAAAGCAGAAGCTACATTAAGTCAGAAGACCCTAGGTGAGGCGTTTTTTTGCACATTGTATTTTAACCAATCAATACAGGTCCAGGGGGGAAATTCTCACTTATGCCAGGCACTGGGGTAGATCATTTCTATTCATATCTATAGCAACAGTCCACGTCAACAGGCATTCTCTCTCTACTCTACCAGTGATACTGGGGATCAGAGAGACTAAGTAACCTTAAGAAAAGTCACACTGGTACTGAGGAGCAGTAGAGCACAATACTGAAAGTCGCCAACATTCAGGTTCCATTTACCACACACAGGCCTTCTGCTGAAGCCCAATAGTGCAAAGCCCATCTTCACTACATTAAGCAGCAGAAAAGATGGCATTATGCACAGTGTGATCGCCGCAGGACTACTTGCTTTCAAATGGACTCCAAAAGCTACAGGGGACAACACAAAAGAGACAAGGGCAAGTGTGAGGAATGAGACCATCATACAAATGTTTGTGGACAGTTTTTCAGTGGGGGTTTTGGTTGAAGGAAGGGGATAAAACCCCAGGCCTAGTGCCTGCTAGGCAATCATTCCACCTCTGAGCTACATCCCAGCCCCACAAACAATACAGAAGACAATCTGGTGGCGGACGAGATAGCACATGACCAGCTGGATTGTGTCAACACACAGGACTCAGCAGCCAGGCCAGGATGCCCAGTGACGAGAGCTTACTGGAGTACTATCACCAGTGATGTCTGTTTCTCCTTTGTATCCCCTTTATCTTTGTCTGCAAAGTTTTTCCAATAAGCATCAGTTTGGCTATATATATAAGTATGTATGTATGTTAAGGAAGCTTGTTATTGAAAAAAACTCTAAAACAAATACAGCAAATCAACAACATCTAACTCACAGGCTTTATGTATAGACCTGCCTGTGTGAGAACCTGGGTCCCCCACGGCGGGAAGCACGCCGATGCAGCAGGAGTCCCCTGGGGGGCCTGGCAGCCCCTGCATGGACAAACAGGCAGGGCTGGCTGTGTTTGGCTTTTTCCCTCAGAAAAGGCATCAAAGGCTGAATTCTACCTTGACGTGCAGTGGGTGTTCAAACATGGAGAGCCGAGCGAGTTCGCCGGGAAATGAAAAGAGAGTATAAAAGGGTGTCTGTGCTGGGATTACAGCCATGAAAGCCCGAAGCTCACAGCGGAGGGCAGGAAGGGCCACTGCCTGAGACAACAGGGCAGCGGTGCAGAGACTGTGACTCACTGTTTTATTTTACTTAATTGCTCTGGCTGTAAATTTTTCAAAACTAATATAAGCATATTTTACAGCTCACAGAACATTTAGAACATATTAAAATATGTATCTTCCCACTGTAATGTGCCTAGTTGAAATTTCTGACTCCAAAGCTGAGCTTTAAGGCTATGAAAGACTGGCACTCGATGCTCTTTACATCAGTCAGATGGACGGTGTTGTTCTGCTCCGGATTAGAGAAAAATCATCTCAGTAAATGTTCCGGTGAGTCAAGGATTCTACCACATTCTAGAAGCTTGGATGGGCCAAAGATAGTAAGTCTTACTGTGCCCCCTAGAGGCGAGTAGCATTTCTGCACACACACAAAAAACCCTTCTAAAACAAGGCAGTAAAATCCAGAAAATGTCTTTAAATCTTCATTGATCACTTAACATGTACCAAATTTCATGCCAGATGCTACAGAGAATATAAAAATGGGTCTGGTGTGGCTGCTGCCCCCACAAAGCTTACATCCTTTCTATCAACTCAGATCCCAGCAAGGCACCACCACCTAGCAGGAAAGGGGGTAAAATCCTTAAACAGCAAGACCCCAGCATTCTGAATGCCAGCAGCACATGCCAGGTCCTACCCCAGGTGCTCACATCCAACTTCGTCTACTGCTCATAAAAACCACGCAAACACACACACACAATCAACTCCACTTCACACTCAGCTGAGGCTTGGTTTATAGCCATGGACCACATCTCTGTCATGAGGGAGGGAAAAGCAGTTGCTGCTCAGCACACCACATACCAACCTGCAGGCCTAGGGCAGGACTTCCATCCTCACGTGCCCACCTGAACCCTCCATGCCCTAATCCATCTTCCCATCACAGCTCCTTGGTCCCTACTATCCTGCATTCTGAACTTACTCAAAGTCCCACTTACATAACCTCAATCGCTAAAACTTACTAAATCTTACTGAAGTCTCTGCTCATGTTCCAGCTCGACATTCACCTCTGGCTTCTAGAAGCCTCGGTGAGAAGATGAACAGGAGACACTGATCCTAGCAGTCATGGTCAGTATTGACCCAAGTCAACTATGGCAAGTACTTTGCCTCTGAGGCCATCCCTGGGATGTATTCGGAGGACTGGACAAGAGGGTGGGGGCACTCCCTGAAGCTTCCTAACGCTAGCATCATCACTTCCAGCCCACATGCCTCCTGGGGACAGGCCACACAACAGCATCCTAAACACAGGTTTCTTGTCATCCCAAACAGGCCAACTGCGACCTCTCCTGGCCATGACCAATCCTGGCACATTCATCTTCACCACACCCAGAGCCAAGGCTCCAACTCCTACACTGCTTTAAAAACCACCATGGAGCATGGTGGCACATGCCTTTAGTCCTAGCACTGTGGAGGCAGAGACCGGAAGATCTTTATGAGTTCATGGCCAGCCTGGTCTATATAATGAGTTACAAGGCAGCCAGGGGTACACAGTGAGATGCTGTCTTAAAAAAAGAAAAAAAGAAAAGAAAAGAAAGATCAATCAATCGATCAATCATCTTTGGGATGAAAAAAAATAAATGGTAGAAGGAGAACTGACTCCTCAGTTATCCTCTGACCTCTACACACATACCATAGCATGTATGTGCCCACACACAAGCACACATACAATAAGTAAACAATTCAAAAAATAAAGCCATCATGGTCAGGAGGTAGGAAGTAGAGATGACTCAGCCTGTACTGTGCTTCACAAGCAGAAGGGCTGGAGTTCAATCCCCAGAACTCATGTAAAAAAGCCAGGTACAGTCATACAATCTTATAATCCCAGCTTTGGGGAAACAGAGACAGGCGGATCCCTGGGACATACCAGCTGGCCAACCAAACCTCCATGGCAAGTTCCAAGCCAATGAAAAACTCTATCTTAAAAAGAGTACCTGAAGATCAATATCCAAGATTGCCCTGTCCTCCACCTACAAATGCACACATACACACACACACACACACACACACACACACACACACACACACATACACTCAGTATAGCTCAGTGGTAGAGCATTTGCCTACATGCACAAGGACTCAAGCCTCCATCACCCAAAACCTCAAAAAACAACAAGGGTACCTACAGTGTCTGTTCAGGAAACTGAAATTCCTTGTCAGTAATGACCCAGGGTAACCAAGCTGTTCAGATCTGTCAATGGGGGCTTCAGGTGAAGACCAACTCCACAGGGCTCAGGTCTGCCTCTTCCCATCGGTGCACAGATAGTTGGCAGGCAGGCATCCTGAGGACAAACCTGATCTCTCCATAAAGCTGCATCATAGGTTCAAGGCAAACAGCCACAGCGACCCCCTCCACCTCTTTGAGGTGCTCCCCATATCTGCCAGTCTGTACTCCCCTCTCTCTAGTGGCCTAGAGAGATGACTATAGCACCCACTTTAGAACCACAGCTAAGTTCCCACCAGGATCCAGGAGCACACTAGATACTGTGGATACAGCACATGTAGGTATTTGTGCCACTAGAGAACCCTCAAGCCTTGCCAAGGGCATAAAGAAGCAGTTGAGCCAGTCCATTGTAAAGCAACCCCCTCCACCCTGTGAGTGCTGTCTCACCCTTAGTACTGAGGGGCTGGGGAAGAAGCCCAGCCTGCTTCCAGGCTCATCCAAGCAGGGACCTCTACATTCAAACAGCGGAGAGTGCACAGGTAAGTGTAGGAAGACAGAAGCCTAGCTATAAAAGCAGCTTGTTGACTGTCTGGTCCCAACAGGAAGAACATGGCCCATCTGGCTCGATGCAGCTCCTGCTCCTGGCACACTGCCCAACCCAAGACCGCAGAATAGATAAACACTGTTCATTGGTCCCTTTCTGAGCTGGGTCTTGACTGTTCAGTAGAAATTGGCCAAGCAAAAAGCAAAGAGGAAGGACCCTAGAGAAGGAAGGACAAAAGGGGAAAGAAGTTCAGCAATCAGGTGAGCTCAAAGTCAAGGAGTATCCTGTATACTCGAGTCAGCCAGACAATGCCAGGAGCCTGGGCCCAGCTGAAATCCTCAAACAGGCCCCATGCCCTGCTGGCCTCTGTGCACCAGGCTCTCAGGATGGAGAACTGAGAGACCAGGACTCTGGGTAGGTCCAAGGATGTCATGAGCCACCCCAGGAATACTGAACATCCCTTGCACAGATGACACAGCCCAGTGCTACAGAAGCACCACAGCCTGGCTCAGAGAAGCCAAGACCCCAGCTGGAAACTGAACTGAACACCTGTGTCAGCCTTGCTGCGTCAAACACAAGAGTTTCATCAGGATCTGTAAATGTCTAAAACCACCACCCACAGACACAGCTCACCTCGAAGCACTTGGGTCTCCTCTCTTCATTTGAGAAAATGCCTCCTGGGTTGGTGGGCTGGGGCTCAAAACATAATCTCAGATATAAGGACTCAGAGAAGTGGTCTTGAGAACGCTGAGGACAGAGTGGGCTGAGCTCCAATGGGGTCCGGCTCTGCAACAGGTGTCTTTTTTTTTTTCATAGTTGCATGTATATAAAGGTATGTGTACATGTATGTGCAGGTGAAGGTCAGAGGGCAACTTCAGCTGTTGTTCTTCAGGTACTGTGCTGGCTAGTTTTATGTCAACTTGACACAAGCCTGTAGTGCATTTTCTTAATTAGTGATTGATGGGGGAGGGCCCAGCCCATTGTGGGTGGAGCCATCCCTAGGCTGGTGGTCCTGGGTTCTATAAGAAAGCAGGCTGGACAAGTCATGATAAGCAAGCCGGTAAGCAGCTCTCCTCCGTGGCCTCTGCTTCAACTCCAGCCTCCAGGTTCCTGCCCTGTTTGATTTTCCTGTCTGACGTCCTTCAGTGATGGGCTACAATGTGCAAGTGTAAGCCAGTAAACCTTTTCCTCCCCAGCTTGTTTTGGTCATGCGGTTTCATCACAACAATAGTGACCCTGATTAGAACAGGCACCACCCTTGGTTTTTAAAACTGGGTCTCTTGCCAGTCTGGAACTCACCACCTAAGCTAAGCTGGCTGGCCAGAGGACCCCAGGCATCCACTTGTCTCCACCTACCTAGCACTGGGATTATAAGTATGCACCCACATTGTATGTGGATTCTGGGGGTCAAGCTCAGGTCCTCGTATTTGCAAGCACTTTACTGACTGACTCACCTCCCAGCCTACATGATGTGCTTTTTAAAACACATTTCTCAAGTGATAATGTGACAGAAGTATGAGAGTCCCTCTTGGTCAGACTCAGAGGGAAGCCCACCTGGGCAGAAACCAGCTACCCTGTGCATGCTGTTGGAAGCCATGTTCTTCCCAGGAAGCTTGTAGTTCAGCTAGTCAGGGGTCACTTGGAGCCACTCAGTAAGTATCAGTATTTGGCCTCTATAACTTATTTGTTCTGAGGGCCAGAAGTTGGAATTATAGACTGGAGTTAAATTTATCGCATGGCTGGCATGGTGGCACATGCCTTTCATCCCAGCACTTGAAAAGCAGAGGCAGGGAGATCTCTTGCCTTTGAGGCCACTCTGGTCCACACAGAGAGTTCCAGGCCACACAATGATAGCCTATCTCAAAAATAAATAAATAAATAAATAAAAATAAAAAATAAATCATACTGCACACACTGCATCCCCTGAAAACAGATGTCTAATTTTTCTGACATTACATGCAATAGACTATCCATCTTTTCTACCTGTGTTTCTGTGTGTGTCTGTGTATGTATGTGTCTATGTGTGTGTCTGTGTGTGTGTGTCTATGTGTATATGTGTGTCTCTCTGTGTCTGTGTGCCTGTATGTGTGTGTGTGTGTGTGTGTATCTGTGTGTGTCTGTCTGTCTCTATGTATGTGTGTCTGTGTCTGTGTATGTGAGTATCTGTATGTGTGTCTGTGTGTCTGGTCTATCTGTCTGTGTATGTATCTGTGTGTCTGTGTCTGTCTGTGTGTCTGTGTCTGTCTATGTGTGTCTGTGTCTGTCTGTGTGTGTGTCTGTGCGTCTGTGTCTGTCTATGTGTGTGTCTGTGTGTCTGCGTCTATTTGCTTATGTGTGTGTCTGTGTGTCTGTGTCTGTCTATGTGTGTGTCTGTGTCTATCTGTCTATGTGTGTGTCTGTGTCTATCTGTCTATGTGTGTGTCTGTGTGTCTGTGTCTGTCTATGTGTGTGTCTGTGTGTCTGTGTCTATCTGTCTATGTGTGTGTCTGTGTGTCTGTGTCTATTTGCCTATGTGTGTGTCTGTGTGTCTGTGTCTGTCTGTCTATCTGTGTGTCTGTGTCTGTCTATGTGTGTGTCTGTGTGTCTGTGTCTATTTGCCTATGTGTGTGTCTGTGTGTCTGTGTGTCTGTGTCTATCTGTCTATGTGTGTGTCTGTGTCTATCTGTCTATGTGTGTGTCTGTGTCTGTCTGTCTATGTGTGTGTCTGTGTCTATCTGTCTATGTGTGTGTCTGTGTCTATCTGTCTATGTGTGTGTCTGTGTGTCTGTGTCTATCTGTCTATGTGTGTGTGTCTGTGTCTATCTGTCTATGTGTGTGTCTGTGTCTGTCTGTCTATGTGTGTGTCTGTGTCTATCTGTCTATGTGTGTGTCTGTGTCTATCTGTCTATGTGTGTGTGCGTCTGTGTCTGTATGTGTGTCTGTGTCTATCTGTCTATGTGTGTGTGCATCTGTGTCTGTATGTGTGTCTGTGTCTATCTGTCCATGTCTGTGTGTGTCTATATGTCTGTCTGTGTGTATGTGTCTGTGTGTGTGTCTATGCATGTGTGTCTATATCTATCTGTCTGTGTGTGTGTCTGTGTGTCTGTGTCTATCTGTCTATGTGTGTGTGCGTCTGTGTCTGTATGTGTGTCTGTGTCTATCTGTCTGTGTCTGTGTGTGTCTATGTGTCTGTCTGTGTGTATGTGTCTGTGTGTGTGTCTATGCATGTGTGTCTATATCTATCTGTCTGTGTGTGTGTCTGTGTGTCTGTGTCTATCTGTCTATGTGTGTGTGCGTCTGTGTCTGTATGTGTGTGTTTGTGTCTATCTGTCTATGTCTGTGTGTGTCTATGTGTCTGTCTATGTGTATGTGTCTGTGTGTGTGTCTATGCATGTGTGTCTATATCTATCTGTCTGTATGTGTGTGTCTGTGTGTATACATGCACACCATGCACAGCCCCCATGTCAGTCCTCAGGTGCCTTCCACCTTGTGTTTGAGATAGGGTCTCTCACTGGCCTGGAACTTTACCTATAGACCAGATTCTCTGGTCCTGAACTTCCAGGGACCTACCAGGCATATGCCACCATGCCAGACTTTTTACTGGATTCTGGGGATCCAAACTCAAGTCTTCCCGATTGCAAGACAAGCACTTTACTAACCAAGCCATCTCCCCAGACTTGTTTGTTTGCTGTTGTTTGATTTAAAAGTCTCCAAAGCTAGCTGGGTGTGGTGAAGCACGCCTTTTAAACACAGCACAGGGGAGGCAGGAGATACCTCTGTGAGTTCAAGGCCAACCTAGTCTACACAGCTAGTTCTAGGACAGCCAAGGGTATCAAAGAAACTGTGTCTCCAAAAAAAAAAACTAATACATAAAGTCTCCAAAGTTAGATTAACAAAACTCAAGGGCTGATCATTCCATACCAGGGTTCAAGGTGAAGCAAGATGAAGCATCACAGCTTATTAGCAAAAGATTAAAAGAAACAATATTCAGTGCTGTGAGCACATGGGGAAATGGGATACTTATACTTGGGTATTCTTGAGTAGGGGGCCATAAACCTTGCAGTTCAGCCTGGACTGCTGCTGTGGAGGACCCTCTATAAATAAATACCAAGTCTGGCAGGGGAATACATAAGTAGCAGCACGCTTACAGCAGCATGGTTCATGGGAATGTGCTACTGAAAGGTGATGAAATGTCCAAAACAGGAAAGGAAATAAACTATGGCATACTTGGGTTAAAATAATGTATCATTATAAAATGAAATAATATGTTTATCATCTGGGCACACCATAATTTATTTAACACTGCGGTGCTATGGCAAGGCAGCTTTGGGAAAGGAAAGGAATGGGGCAGGAAAGACCAAAGATTTGAGCTAAGCCCCAAGAATCCTCTCTCAAAAGTACCAAAGGGGGCTACAGAAACTTCCAAAAGGGAGTATGTAGCCTGTCCCCACCCCACCTGATTCTGTCAGTACAACACCCAGGAAAAGCCACTGCAAGCTGTTCTCCCTCACCTTACCTTGAAGGTTTTATCCATGGAAGTAGAGAGAAGCATGTGGCTCTTACAAAGGACTGGACACCACTGAATAGTGTTGACAGGGCCCCTGTGGCCTCGCAGGTGGAAAAGCACTTTCTTGGGGACCTTAGTCTCTCTGTACTGACTCTTCAAATATGGCTGGATGAACTCAGACACCGTGGGAGCCACAATGAGGGGGGCTGGGGCACACCCTGCAGGAGGTCCCGGAGGCTCTATATCTTTGCCCCCACCAGCTTCGGGATTCAGTGCCTGCAGCTGCCTCAGTCTCTTGGGGGTATAGGGAACCACACAGTCCTCACCCCTTTTCCTCTGAGAAGAGCTGGTAATTCTAGCGGTGCATTCAACTTTGCTTTGAGAATGAGCAGATGACACAAGGGCATCCCAAGCAGGTTTTGCTGGCTTTAAGCAGGCAGCTGCCAGGGGCACATGGCCGGCTGGAGCTCGGCTCATCCACGAAGAAGGGCGAGGAGACTCACTGGTGAGGAACGTGGTATCAGGTTCCTTTGGGGGCCACTGGAGCCTCTGGCTGGGACAAGATCCCGGCAGACTGCTCCAGATCTGAGGCAGTGGCAAATGTTGGTCCTTTGGGTCTTCATGAGGACTGCTCTTTGTGTGTTGTGCCCCCTCTTCTGTCACATGCACTGTACCAGATGCAAAAGCCATCCCAGAAGGTCTGGTCACACCAGAGGCATCATCTATCTGACTTTCAGAGTTCACACTTCTGGCAGGCTCAGTCTCGGTCTCTGAGTCAGAATCATCATATGCCACCAGTGAAGCCATGCAGACACACAAAGGTAGGACTTCCTAGAACTAAACAAGGTCAAGAATCACAACTGTGAATGGGAAAATAGTTCTGTACTTCATAGCAGTAATGTCACCTTGAAAATCTAAGACTTCAAACTCCACTAACACAAACATATGAAAAATAAAGGCTGAATTTTCTTTTTTTTTAAAAAGATTTATTTATTATGTATACAGTGTTCTATCTGCATGTACCCCTACCTGCCAGAAGAGGGCACCAGATCTCACAACAGATGGTTGTGAGCCACCATGTGGTTGCCGGGGAACTGAACTCAGGAGCTCTAGAAGAACAGCCAGTGCTCTTAACCTCTGAGCTATCTCTCCAGTCCTAAAGGCTGAATTTTCAAAAGAGCTAACAGAAAAGATTTCAGATATTTCAACATAAAGAAATGATTTTGGGGTAGGAGAGGTGGCTCAGTGGTTAACAGGATGTACCACTCTTCCAGAGGATCAAAAATAGTTCCATGAGATGCAACACCCTGCTGACCTCCACGACTACCCACACTTACATGTACACACCCACACACCAACATATATGCACACACACAATTAAAAATAGAAAGCATACCTTTTTTAAAAAATTAAAAATTAAAAATAAGTGATGTGGACCAGCAAGATGACTCAAGTGGGTTAAATGTGCTTGCTGCCAAGTCTATAGACCTGAGTTTGATCCCTGGAACCTACATGGTGGAAAGAGAAAATCAACTCATGAAAGCTGTCCTCTGACCTCAACATGTGTTTCTTGATGTGCATGCCATTGCCCAACCGTATAAATAAATAAATGTTAAAGAAAAAAAGTGGGGGGGGGAGGAAGGAAGGAAGGAAGGGAGGGAGGGAGGGAGGGAGGAAGGGAGGAAGGAAGGAAGGAAGGAAGGAAGGAAGGAAGGAAGGGTAGAATGTTAGGGAGATGGCATGGGGAGATGGTATGTTTATCCTAATTTAAACATTACATAATATATAAAAACATAAGTAACTTTTAAAAATAAATGGACTTCCTATTCAGTAGACATACTTACTTAGAACATATAATTTCTTAAATGGAAACCTATGTGGGGCTGGGGAGGAAGCTCCTTGACAGAATACTTGCTAACACATGCAAGGTTCTGGGTTTGCCCCTCAGCACTGCAAAGCAGAAGAGGAGAAAGAAAAAGTAAAGAAAGGGAAGAAGAAGGCAACAACAATGAGCTAGGTATGGTAGCACCCACCTGTGAGCCCAGCACTCATGAAGCTGAGGCAGGAGGATTATGATTTCAAGGCTACCCTGGGATACATAGCAAAATCCTGTCTTTAAAAACAATCAAAGGGAAAAATGAGAGAAAACAAGCTTCTGGAGATGTAGAGCACCTACCTGGCATACCAAAGCCCAGGGTCGGATCCTAAGGCACCAGTCTACCTACCCAAGTGTGTCGAGAGCAATCCTGTTCATGGCATCCAAATTTGTGTCTCACCTCAAGTGCACAGATTCACACCGTAATGAAGTTCCTTTTAAAAATTCTTCCCGGAACTCTGAGCCATCACAAATTGTTATCAGCTAGTTCTCAGTAAGAGGTGTTTTGGTCTAGAATGCAGTATTTTATTATCATAAAGATGCTGTGGGATGGTCTGTATGTCAAATTGCTCTGATTGGTCAATAAATAAAACATTGATTGGCCAGTAGCTAGGCAGGAAGTATAGGCAGGACTAACAGAGAGGAGAAAAGAAAGAACAGGAAGGCAGAAGGAGTCACTGCCAGCCGCTGCCATGACAAGCCGCATGTGAAGATGCCGGTAAGCCACGAGCCATGTGGCAAGGTATAGATTTATAGAAATGGATTAATTTAAGCTGTAAGAACAGTTAGCAAGAAGCCTGCCACGGCCATACAGTTTGTAAGCAATATAAGTCTCTGTGTTTACTTGGTTGGGTCTGAGCGGCTGTGGGACTGGCGGGTGACAAAGATTTGTCCTGACTGTGGGCCAGGCAGGAAAACTCTAGCTACATGAAGAGAACAGCAAGTACAAGCAGGAAGAAAATAGGGGTGCTAAACATATCACAGCCAGCAGAGGGCCTGGTGGGACAGAGTGCAAGCCTATGCCACAGACCAGCTTCCCAAATTAAAAAAAAAAACCGGCCAAGCCTCATGCTTTGGGTTTTATATTTATGCGCACGCGCGCGCGCGCGCGCGCGCGCGTGTGTGTGTGTGTGTGTGTGTGTGTGTGTGTGTATATGCACACCTATGGGAATGTACAAACCTGTGCTGTGTGTGTGTGTGTGTGTGTGTGTGTGTGTATGCACACCTATGGGAATGTACAAACCTGTGCTCCTGCACATAAAAAGGCCAGAACATGGCATCCTGTGTCCTCCTCCATTGTTCTCCATTTATTCATTTGAGGCATGGTCCTCCTGTCATTGACCTCTTAGAGGTTGGGTTACAAGCAAGTGTGTAACGCCTGACTTGTTAACAAGCGTGCTGGGATCCAAACTTTGGTCCTCATGATTTCAAAGTAAATGCTCGTAACAGCTGAGCCTCTCTAGCCCCATACTGTTAAACCAAGATCTCACTATATAAGCCAAGCTGGTCTTAGTCTCAACAATCCTCCTGCCTCAGCCTTCTGAGTGCTGGAATAACAGGCATACATCACAATGCCAGGTCATACACTAGGTTTCAACATCCCACTGAAACCCTTCCACACCTTCCCTCTAATGGCACTATTCATCTAAGAACCCCACTGCCACACAAGTCTGGTCATCATTCAATGCCTATGGTTATTGTTCCCACCAGCAGCTGAATCCAGGCAAGTATCAATGTCCACATTTAAAGTCGTCTTCTAAAAAGGACTTCTAACACTAGCCAGACACCCTCCAACTGAACCAAGAGCAACTGGGGACTAACTACACACAGATGAAACACACTCTGCAAATAATTTAATCTCTACATACTCCGCAGGGATCTGAGGCCAAGCTCCTGGTCCCTACCTGTCAAATGGAATCCATCAGATTCCCACCACTGGATTATATAGTGTTCAGTCACAGGCCCAGGTTTCAAGCCACACAGTTATCTGCAGGGCTGACTCACAAGAGAGGCCTACGGCAGATCGGAGGACTGCGTAGTCCATCAGCTCCACAGGGCATGGGAAATGTCTGAACGATTTTTTCCAGCAAGAGGCTGGACTCCTGATGCACTCCACTACATGTGGATCTCATTCACTCATTCAACAGCTGCAACAATAGACAAAAAAGTAAATGACCTTCACTCAGCACACTCACAAGCCATACGGAGAGAGACAAACACATCCCCGACTCCACAAGTGAGCCAGAGGATGCTATGGCATGTGAACTCAAAAGAAGAAAGGAAGAGAAGAGTAGAGCAGCTGGGCCCAGGACTGCACGTTCTTATGGAGCCAAGACAGGCCTCAGAGAGAATACACCTGTGTGGCAGTCTGGAGAGGCTGAGGGATCCAAGGTGATCACAGTGCTGGGTCTAAACAACAGAACCAATGACGATCAGTAGGAGTCAAGGGTGATTCAAGAAAACATACGTGAAGGGAGACGGCTGAGAGCTAAGGGGAATGCACACAGTTTAGGAGGAAATGGTTGCCATTTTGTACCCAAGTCCAAAAGATGTCATGGGAAGGGGGGGGGGGGGTAAAACCAAGAGGAAGAGGCTAAATGAAGGCAAAGGTAATGAGGCCCGCAGGAAAAAAATTAAAGAGCTAAAGGGGGCACCGACATGTGGGGCAGGGAGTCCTGTGTGTTTTGTTCACTGACCAAGAACCCTCGATCTACCTGTATTTGTAGCCTGAAAGCTGGTGGGGCAGGGTGCTGAGGAAGTTAAGAGAGACGGGATTTTCCTTTTCCACAAACAGTTCCTTGTTACCTACTCTGTGTTTAGCTCTATGTTGGTTCTGATGTGAGCAGAATTTAAAACTCGGATCTTGCCCCGGAGGCCACAGATCCATGAGGGGAAACAAAAAGATACCACACGACACAGATTTTGAAGGATGAAGAGAACTTAGCCAAGCTGTCAACAGTAATGGGTAGAGTTTAGAGCACTCTACGAAGAAATGGGAATAAAAGGAAGGCGAGCGACGCTCTGAACCTGGCGCTATGAAGCGGGAAGCACGCGGCCACCAGGTCCCGGTACCCTCCCGCCCGGGCCCGCGGCTCACCACACATACACACGGAAGCGCTTGGTCCACCCCTACAACGGTCCGGCCTGCACTCGGGCCGCCCAGTCGCGTTCCACCACGACGTTGGGGGCCTCAGCCAATCAGAGACGGGCCATGCCCCGCCCCTGGATGGGCAGCCAATGGTGACATGTCAGGACAGGAAGTTGTTCCGGCCGGATGGGTTTTTCCACGGACGCCCTGGAAGTACCGGTAGCTGAACTAGCGGTGCTGACTGGTGGGGTCCGAACGGGGGCCGGTAAGTGAGAAGAGGGCGGCCGCCGCTCCGGGAGCGAGGTAGGGAGGCCGAGGTGGCACCGGAGCCTTGGGCTGCTGTCCGCGCACTGAGCCCTGAGGACCCGGCTCCGAACCGGGCTTGCTGTTCTCTGGGCACCGGCACTGCAAGGGGCGGGGAGGCTGCGGCGGCGCCGCCCACCCATGCTGTCATCGTTTCCCACCGCCTGGGGCTTTGCCCTGTATGGTCGCCAGCAGTCCCCTCCACGAAGTGTTAGGAAGGTTCCTGGTGCGCATTTCACAGATGAGGAACCCGAGGCAGAAGCAGAGAAGTAACGCTACTTGTCCATGGTTTCAAAGCAAGCTTTTGCTCAACATCAAAAGCCGGCTCTCTCTGACCTATCAGAGTTCCTATCTTTCCCCTGCAGTGCACCGCTTCAGAGCAGGACTGCCTCAGGGAATGTACAGGCTGATCTGTACACTACACACAATAGCAATGATGCTGTGGGTGGGGGGAGGAAGAGGGATGGGGAGGTCACATGGCGGTCAACCTGAAGAAGGGGCGGCTGATGCAATGGCAAGTAGCTTGGGGCTCTTGAGAGTTTGATTGGTCTCAACCTCCTCCTCCCCCCAACCCAACCAGCCACTGGCTGGATTTGCTCATTAAGGAAGCTGGTCAAGTGGCCAAAATGTTCTGAGAACCTGAGTGATTTCTGAGAAATCCCCAAGTAAATGAAACTGAAAGGGTGGGGCAAGGCAGGAAAGAAAGACAATAGACTCTTCTAAAAACAGAAACTGAAAGAAAAGAAGGGGAGAGTATTAAAGACCTCCACCCTGCCTGGGAATTCTCATCTCTGTCCTTTGTGACCAGGGGCCACGGACTCCACAGAAAGGGTATGTATTGCCAACGTAGCTAGGCTTGGAGCTTGTTTGCTATTGTTCTAACAGAAGTTTGTTTTGTTTTTTACCTGCCTTTTCTGAAAGTGCTGAAGACTTTTGAGAAGGACCTGTGTCAGGCTTGGAATGGCGTGCGTTTATTTCATCTAGTAGACCCAAGTTCAGGTGATGACCTGTTTCTGAGGAGTAGATGCAATGGGTGCCCAATGGTCTGTTTACGTTCAGAGCTTGACTTTCATCAGCTTCAGAGCTTTTGGCAGATTTGGCCTCCTTAAATGGTCAGTGGCCATTCACTGGCATTCTTATTGTGACAACCAAGTCTCTAATGTCTGTCTTTGTAAATTGATGGCTTTCTCTTTTAAGGTAGTGTTCACAGGGCCGGGCATGTAGTTCAGTTGTTAGAAGGCCTGCTTGGCATGTTCCCGGCTCTGGGTTCTATCCTCAATGCCTTTATATGGGAAAATAAGCCATCTATCCCAAGTTTAGGAGTATAAAGAACTGTTTGCTCTAAAGAGGTTTTTGTCTTGTAGAAACTTTCCTAGGCTATCCCTTTTTCCAAGCTGCCCCTAGAATCTTGCTGCCCTCTTCCCTCAGGCTGCAGATTCTGTAGATCCTACCTGTGTGGGTTTTGTTATGGACCAAGTTCTCATTCCTTCTGCTCACGCTGTACTGTGCCCACTTTCTTTAAGAGCCCACAGTGTTTGTCCAGAACAATGGCATCTTTCCAAATGAGCCATAGATTTAGTTCTTAGTAGGGGTGGAGGAGCCTTTGTAGGTTTCTTATCGAAGGCCTGCTGTGGTTGCTCTGGATTGGGCAGTTTGACTTTTTACAATCCTGGTACTTTTGTAACAGGATAATAGATCACTTCCTTGTTATAACATCTCTTCTTTCTTCCATATTGTGTTAGTAGTTAGATAAAAGAGCATTTCCTTAACAAAGACACAACTTCTCATCTGGAGTTGAGAAATAAGCCCTTGAGACAGTGATCCTTAACCTTTTGGCATCTCTGGACTCCTTCATAAAGACGTTGAACCAGCCAAGTGGTGGTGGCACATGCCTTTGATCCTAGCACTCAGGAGGCAGAGGCAGGCAGATCTCTGTGAGTTAGTTTGAGGCCAGCCTGATCTACAAAGTGAGTTCCAGGACAGCCAGGGCTGTTACACAGAGAAACCCTGTCTTGAAAAAACAAAAACAAAAAATAAAGACATTGAACCTAGACACTACTTAAACCTGTGTACATCCAATGAATATGCAAATGTTGCTGTACTTTAAGAGGTTCAAGAACTCCAGGCTAAAAAGTTAAGCTCAATTCTAAAAGTTAACAAACAGAAATAAAGGAGGATGGGGAGAGCTCTTCACACAATACAATACACAGGTAAGTGTGTAACTGTTAAATAAGGAAGACGGTAGCTCTGTTTCCCTTGTCTCAATCACTCCTAGAGCATTCACTCAAGAAATTGCCTCTCAGTCTCTTGATCTCCCTCACTCTCCCTCATGTACTCACACACACAAGATTTAAATAGTGACCATGCATGAGTGAATGCCTTGTGATTAGAAGAGCAGAGATATCACCTGTTGTTCCCTTCATCAGATTTCGTTTATGTGCCTCTTCCAAGTCAGAATTCTAATACTTAAAGAGATCGGTGTTCCCCTACAACATGGAGCCTGAGTGCAGGTCCAGTTCCCCTAGCTGATTGCACCAGCTACCAGTCCTGTCGAGGTGGGAAGAGGCTAGCTATCCAGGCTCACTCACTCATTCTCCTTGGCACTTTTTCTAGGAATTGAATGTAATTGTGACCACGACTGATTATAGTCTTTGCAGGGCCCCACATCTGTGGAGGAGCAGGCTAAGCAAAGGGAAGTCCAGGGGTAACCAGGACAGAGCAGATGTTACAGTGGGCAGAGACCCAAACTAGAAGTCTAAGACCTGGAGGAGACCCCAGGTGGTCTTCCTGGCTCTCCCCAGAGCTCAGAGGACATGGCTTAGTGCCAGAGCATTAAACTAGAGGTAGCTTGACTAACTCAACCTTCAACTAGAATAAATACTGGTATTTTCTGTTTGCTGGATTTGGAGGGAGGTGCAGTAGGGTTTTACTTATATAGCCTAAACTAGCCTAAAATTTACCACAGTTTCCCTACTCAGGTAGAATTGGAGGTGTACACCACCATGTCCAGCTAGAACCCACACTTACAAAGATGATGTAAGAGAACAGCCTAGAGGAAAGGTTGAACTTACTGATTTAGGAGAGTCACTCAGCCGATACTAGAAATACATAGTCTTTAAGCTGGTGCACACCCTCACTGTACTAAGGATTCAACTCACTCAGCAGCCCAGGAAGTGCTGTAACAAAGGTAGAACAAGCATGTTCAGGGCCACAGAGTGAGAGTGGCCCCAGGGCTTCAGGGGTTGGGAACAGCTGAAAAGCTGAGGTTGAGTCTCAAAAATCACAGAAGCCAAACCACGGAGGGGGAGACATCCTAGACAGGACGAGCAGCGGTGACTCAGGGCCTGTGACTGGGATGGGCTCTGACCAGAGCCTGACTTAGTCTCTGGATTTGAACCTCAGGCAGATTCTTGAGGCTTCTCTGAGCTAACAGGATGTACAGTTACAGCTTGCTCTTCCAGGACACTGGGAAATTCCAGACTGGATATTGCTTGACCCTTTGTGTCTAGAAGTCATTTTTATTGCATTCATTATTATCTGGCCCAAGCAAGTAGACCCAGAGAAAAGCAGGGCCTGGGAGTTTCTCCTTACTCCCTGGTTCTATGTTCCTCTTCCCTGGGCTACAGGACTTTGCTATCCAAGTCAGTCTTTCATTGAGCTTCCCTTAGGAATCAGATGAGATGATTCCCAATGGCCCCTGTCCCATCCTGGTTTTGGTATTAATGAGTTTATTAACTTGTATGAAGATGGTGGTGTTAAATTTAATAAATAAATAAACACAAACGTCTCCACTGTACATTAACTCTGAGAGGTAGGTAGGTGGAGGACAGTGGCTGAGACTATCCTAGCTTGTCTCAGACATTGCTTCTGTAGCTCTTTCCTCCAGATGAAATCTTCCATCCTACAGGGAAGCTTGTTGTGACACAGGATGTTGGCAGGGAGGTGAAACAACAGTATGTTCTAAGAAGGGGGGTAAAGGTCCTGTCCTGCAGGAGGGAAACTCATTAAACTCAGAAAGTAAACAACTTAATAGCTTCAGGAAATCCCTGAAACTAACCGCAGTCCCTAGGTTCGTCCCCTCCCCCAGGCAGTCGTTTAAGGACTGCTGAGAGAGACTGAGAGGAGCTCTGCTTCCATGAAGAGGCTCGGACCACCTGGGCTGCCAGGCAGCCGTGCAGTGCGCACCAGGTGACTAGCTTCCACCAGCCATCACCTATGCTGCCTTTGGTGGGCCTTGGTGATAGAGCTGCTGTTGAGTCATCCACCCAGCAAAACTCGTTGGGTGGGTGGGATCGGGGGAGGGTGCACACCACTCACTGGTTCACTGCTTTGGACTTTGGTGATATCCTTACTTGGGTCTGTCATCAGAGATGAGGAGACATTTGTTCTTGTCTCCTCAAGACTATTGAGCACACTCCTTGGCAGTCATGAGCTTCCGTGCCCATGAGCTGGGAGGACAGATCTGCCACAGGCTCTGATGGAGTTCAAGTAACTTGGTGCATAGAGGAACTTAGACCAAGGTGCCAGGTCAGGGTTACTGGTCCATCACAGCCTGCAGCTCCTCTCAGGTTTTGGTAAGTCAGGTGAAGCTGAGTTGGGTTGATCTCCCAAGCCCTCACTCCCAAACCCAGGAATAACAAGACTAGATGTGTAGTTGTATCTTGCTTATAGTTTGCAGTGTGTTCCCGCATCACTTTTTTCTCTTTAATTTTTATAACAATCCTTGAGGTAAGTTAAAAGTTCATAGAGTTACCATTTTATAGATAAAGTGACTGGTCCAACAGGGACTCCAGATGGCCCAGTCTCCATCCTGTCCAGTGTCAATAGAAATAATGACTGATAGCACGATGTCTCAGGCACACCTTCCCAGCCTTAAGTAAGGCAGCATGTGGGATGGCTAGGCTCCTGATCCTTACTGATTTAGAACTCAGAGCAGAGAAGACCTTATCCTCCACCTGGACCGTGCTGTGAGAGCACAGCACCGGGTCAGCTGGAGGACATTGTGGAACATTGCTGTGTTCTTTATATCTGCAAAGGCCTGAGAGTTTGTTCTCAAGGCAGTAAAGATAAAGAACAAACAGCAGTTTGCAAAGTGTTTTCTCTGGTGATTGTAGCCTTACTAAAGCGCATTGGTATTCTGAGCAAACATGGGTTCCTCTCCTGGGTGCTAGATGGGAACAAACATCACCATGTGCCAACTTACTGTTTACCTTTGCTGGCCTCAAGTTGGCACCTCCCAGTAATGCATTTAGTTCTCATTGTCCTCATTGATGCTTCTTTTCATGACTCCAACTTTCTCCTTATCTCTTTACATTAATGTTCTGTTACCCAGTTTCTGTTACAGTTCAGCAGTTACCACGTTTTTCTGGAAGAAAAGCTGAGTGCTGGGAAGAAAACTCAGCTGCAGTAATCTGCTCATGGCTCCCTACCCTCAATCCCATTTCATTTTTTCTCCACAGAGTCTTGTCTCAACTACTGAACGCATCTGCTCATTAGCCAGCTGCAGGCCTAGGTCCTAGAAGATGGCGGACACGCCCAGTGGTGAGTCCTGCACCTCTCCACTGGAGCTGTTCAACAGCATAGCTGCTCAAGGGGAACTCGTGAGGTCCCTCAAAGCTGGAAATGCACCAAAAGTAGGTGATTTGTTGGACTCTCCAATGCATGCATCTGCACCTCCGCACCTTCTCAGTTGTCTGGTTATAAAGTCTGTTAAATTCAGTGCCGTTGCTATGCCTATGCTTTAAAACGCTTTGTATTGTAGGGAATTGGTCCCCAGATCCTGGAAGATCCATGATGCCCAAGTCCCTCACATAAAGCAGCATAGGATTCACATATAATCTGCCCTATACTTTAAGCCCCCTTAGGATTGTATGGGTTCTGTATAAGTAGTTGTGAGACTCAATTTTTTTTTCTTTCTTTTCTTTTGCTATACTGTATCTTTTTGGTGTTTCAAGACAAGGTTTCTCTGTGTTGCCCTGGCTGTTCTGGAATTCACTCCGTAGACCAGACTGTCCTCAAACTCACAAGATCTGCCTGCCTCTGCCTCCCAAGTACTGGGATTAAAGGCATTTGCCACCACTACCTGGCTGCTGTACTGTATCTTTAGAGGAATATTAGTTACTTTTCTGTCCGTTACTATGACAAAATGTGGAACAAAAGCAATTTAAGGAAGAGAGCTTATTTTTGGCTCACAGTTTGAGGTTATAGTCCATTGTGGCAGGGAAGTCATAGAATTAGGAGTGTGAGACAGCTGGTCACACTGGAGCAGTGTCAGGAAATGGAAATGAATTTCTGTGCTCCGCTCTCTTTCTCCATGGAACGATGCCACCTGCATTTAGGGTATATTTTCCCACCTTAATTAGCCCTGTCTAGAAACTCCCTCCTAGACATGACCAGGGTATATTTCCTGAGAACTTCTAGATCCTGTGACAATGAAGAAAGTGACAAAGTGAACATCTGTGCATACTCAGTACGGGGAAGAAGTTTTTGTACCTTTAGTTTTGTTTTTGTTTTTTTTTTTATAAAATATTCTTTTTTTTTTAAGATTTATTTATTTATTATGTATACAGAAGAGGGAGCCAGATCTCACTACAGATAGTTGTGAGCCACCGTGTGGGTGCTGGGAATTGAACTCAGGACCTCTGGAAGAGCAGTCGGTGCTCTTAACCTCTGAGCCATCTCTCCAGCCCACCTTTAGTATTTTCTATCCTGTGTTAGCTGAGACCAGGAATACAGGACCCATAGATATGGAGACCCCAACAGCCCACTGCCTTCCAGCCTGTTCTCCCCAGTTCTGCCCATGCACAGATGTTCTCGGTTCTTATACAGGTTTGTACCTCTGCACCTCTGAGCTACATCCTACTGTTTCCTTCCTTTCTTAATTTCAACTCTAGGGCTCTGGCTGTGGCCATAAGGGATTCCTGCTTTCGCACACACCTTCCCATCCCTCGGTCTTCTGGAATATGTTGCAGTTCCAGTTAGGTCATTATTAGTACAGGCATTATTACACTATGTAAACACATAGACAGCTGAACCATCAAGTATAGCATGAGTACTTTCCCTTTCCTTCCCACCATCTGTTTTCTCTGGAGTTAATGTTTGCCTTAATTTCTGTTTGCCTGGCCTTTTCTGTGCTATTCATAATGCAGTTGGCACCACATAACACCGTCCACTCAGAGACACAGGGCTCCAATAGGTTGTGGACATAGTCAGCGTTATGTTTGTGGTGAAGTTAATTTTGTATAGTTGTTGCTTTCATTTCCTGTTTGGGGGCATTGTTTCTGGCCAGTGAGACGTGGCACATGCTAAGGAAGCAGGCTGCTTTTCTCATTACTGTAGCCAAATAGCTGACCTGCAACATCAACTTCAAAAAGGAAGAGTCCATTTGAGGGTCCAGCCCCTTGTGGGGAAGACCTGCAGCAGATACACGTGGCAGGTGGTTATGTAATACTGCAGTCAGGGAGCAGAGAGAGATGAATGCTGGCTCTCTGCTTGCTTTATCCTTCTTCTGTCTGAGACCCCAGCCAATGGGATGATACTACCCATATTCTAGATGGGTCTTCTGTCATCTATTAAACCACTGTGGAAACATCTTCACAGACACACCCAGAGGTGTCATCTGGGTGATTTCCAAGTCCAGTCAATGTGAGGATGAGTATTAAGCATCACAACCTCAAGGCCAGACATCCAGGCCTGGTTTATGCATTCAGTATATTCTTTATCCTTAAGCTTGTATGTCTATTTACTAAATAACAGCAAAATTTGTGCCATATTATCTTGGCAGAAACTCCCTCTACCCCATGTTTACTCAGTCTCTTGATTGCATCAAAATGTCATATCAATTAGTGAGCCATCTAAATTTGTGCACTGATGGTGTTTATGCTTAATGACACATTCCTCAGACTCTGTCCCCAACATTAAGTATTACATGGCTGCCATGGCTCCGCCCTGGTTGCATCTCAACACACAGCAGCTACTGTATAAAGACAATTCCTTTGGCATCTTGTAAGACCTGTGCCAGTTTCCCTTTGGATTAGTGGGTCTTCATCTGTTGTCATCTTCTCTGCTTTACTCTCTTTGGGTAGAATAAGTCTTCTAATTGTTCAGGAAAAGTCTTGCAAAGGAACCAACCTTGAGCGGTGCGCGCCTGAAAATGTATTTACCTCCCCTATGGTTTGATTGATAGCTAAGCTGGGCATGGAGTTCTGAGATGGAAGCAACTTTTGCTTAGAATTCTGTTATTTGTTTCATTTTGTCCAACACAGTGTCTCATATAGCCCAGCCTGGCCTCAACCTGCTCTAGGCAAGGATAACCATGAACTTCTGATCTTCCTGCCTCTGCCTCCTGGTTGCTGACATTAGAGTGATGGGAAACCACACCCAGCCTCCCTTGGAAGGCTGTCACTGCCTCGATCACCATTGTTTGTCGGTGCCTTTTGTCCATCCTCTCAAGGGGCATCAGGACCCTTTTCATTCCAGTGCTCTGACGTTCCTAGGACAGGACCAATGCTCTTTGCAAACTTTAATTCTCAGAAGTCATATTGTTTCTTTGATCTCTTTGGTGCTCTGTCTTTTCTGTTTTTAAGTCAGAAAATGCTCGTCTAGTTTTCTTAGTTTTTGCCTGCTACTTTCCATTTCTCCCTGTTCTTTCAGGGCTATTTCCTCCCTCAGCCTCCTACTGTCTTCCATTTCTGCTGTCCTGTTAAACTCCCAAGCACCCCTGTAGGCATGCTCCTTAGTTCACTGAGCTACTGATGGTAGTTTCCTGGTGCTCTCTGTTCCCTTGAGGCTCCCAATGTCTCCGTCTGTGTGTTTTTCCCCTCCCTTTCATATCACAAGCATCTCAGATGTGTGCCATCTCTTGCCCATCCACTCAAGGCCTTGAAGGTAACTGTCAGCTGTCAGTCGGTGACAGTGTGAGGAGACATTATCTGTACATGGCCCCTTTCCCGGATAGCATCAGGTTTGGTTTGGTTAGGGAATCTTTGGGTTCAGAGTCTTAACCTCTTTCCTTAGAAACCAGCTTCTCTATGATCTGCTCTCAGGGGAATGACTGCCCCATCCTCCACTAAATGGGACACAAGTCTGGTTGTCTCGGGCTGTTCTGGGTGTGCATCTCTGCCCACTGCTGTGTACAGCACTCTCTGATATATATGCCACTGTCTTTTTCCCATGGAAACCTCTGGATAGAGTGAGGCCCAGGCATGAGCTGAACAACTGCTTCCTGAACAGGCCTGAGCCCACTGCCCACTCCTTCACGATGCCTTGGTCTCTCTGGTAGTCCACGGTGTAAGGTGGGGTCAGTACCCATCTCCCAGCAGTTCTTAGCATTTGTTTTTCTCGTGTGCTCAGTCTGTCAGTTACCCCTGAATATTGCACCTTCTGGGTTTTGTTGCTGCCACCCTCCTCATGTTTTCTGTGTCCTTTGGGACTGTGCCTTTTTTAAGGATTTTGATGGCATAGTAGGTTTCAGGAGCATAGTCAGTCTGCATGTGTGATGGCCGCAAAGGCACTTCATGATCTCGGGGTACCTCCACTCTTGGGTCTCCGTGGCTCCCTTCTCCTCTTATGCTTTCCACTCAGCTATCTTCTTCTCAGAAAGCTGTGTCTGTGTTACCAGATGGTGCTGCTGTCCACCCCATATTCAGTCCAGTGCTTTCGTGGGTCATTGATCCAAGTAAACCATTACAGTTAAAAAAAAAAAAAAAAGGTAAAGAAAGAAAATTATTTCCAAAAACCTGATTATCCACAAAGACCTTTACTCACTGGGTGGGCTCAATGAATTGGGCTAAATGGTCTTGAGGCAAAAACCTGAAGTAAATAAAAAACCTAAGGATTGATCATTTCTCCTGTGAACCTACTTTGGAAGGTTAGCAGTGGTATATTTGTCAGTTTAACCTTAAATTTGAGTAACACATTTAGGAATGTTTATAATTAGTACTACTTCCCCCCACCACCACCACCCTCATTCTGAGACAGTCTCACTGTGTAGCCCTGGCTAGTCTGGAACTCAGAGATTCACATGCCTCTGTCTCCTGAGTGTAGCACCACTAGAACACTGGCTTTTTAGTGGAGTCTCTGTGTTCTGGCCAACACTACACAAAAGTAGGAAGCCAAGCAGGTCTGGTCTGTTCATCACTTTTTTTCAGGACTGACTAGGGACAGGGTTAAATGTTTCCTTTTTCCAGAGCCTTCTAGTAGCAAGCAGAATCAGACCAGATAGAGTATAAATTGTCAACAGTCGGTGATTAAAAGATACTGACTGCTGTGTACTTCAGGGCAAGGCAGGTCTTCCCACAGATAATTCTGCAGATTGAACTTGTTAAACATTGTTTTTATTTCAAGTGCTGAGCCCTGGACTACAGAGATAGCAGGACAGCTACCCAGTGAAGGCATCTTCTCTATTTTGTGAGCTGTAAACATGGGGTTATTGACTTCATGAGACAAACTCATTCTGATAACAAACGCCAGAGAATTTTATTGTTTGAACTGATCACTACAGAATCCTAGCACTCTTTGGCCAGGATGCCCAGTGAACAGCTCTCTAAATGAGGTTGGGGTCATAGTAGTTCTTCCTCAGGAAGCCCAGTTTATAGTACATGGTGCATAAATTCTAAGTGAAAATATTTATGTTGCCCTAGGCAAACAAATTAGACTCTGTAGTCTTTGTGGTCTAATCCAGCTATGCCAATTACCAGTCTAGAGCTTTAGGGCACAGCATGATTTGATCGCCTTAATTAGGCCTGCTCTTTTAAGCTTATGGGGTGGCCATTGTGAGCTCCTAGAAGAAAGGGGTCTTCAATAAGTTTCCAGAGTGAGCAAGGATACAGCTTATATTTGCTGCTGCTGCTGTTTCATCATCATTATTATTATTATTATTATTATTATTATTATTATTATTATTATTTTGGAGCCTGTCCTGGAACTCTCTGTAGACCAGGCTGGCCTCGAACTATTATTATTATTTTTAAAGTAAAGTCTTGTGTACCCAAACTGGCCTCCAACTTTCTATATAGCCAGGAATGACCTAGAACTGATCCTCCTGCCTTCACTTGCCAAGTGCTGGACTTGCAGAAATAATAGGTACGTAGACACTAGAAATAGCTTGGTAACTGGCTAGAAAGATGGCTCAGCAGTTAGGAGCATTTGCTGCTCTTGCATAGGAACTAACTAGATTTGGTTCTCAGCATCCACATGGCAACTCACAAAGGTAACTCCAATGCTAGGAGACCCAGTGCCGCCTTCTGGCCTCCACGGGCACATATGGTATGCATACATACATAGAGGCAAATAATCATGCACATCAAATAAAAGTAAATCTTAGAAATAGCTTCATAAGATTGCATCACTTAGTGGTGTACCTGTTGCTGAGCATTCCTGGGGGCCTACGTCTTTCCTCACTTTTATCTGCTTTCATGGCATGTCTTTGAGTTGCCATCACAACTCCTATGGCATCTTTGGTTGTGTCTGTAAATCTCATCCTAACTCTGAGCTCCATTAAAGGATCTGTTGCACATGTACCCTGCCATCAGCATTGTTTAAGAAGCCTTAGCATATCATAAACAGTAGTGCACTCTGTGTCACTGCTACTAACCCATGTGGTTTGGGTCATAATCTGTAGCACTGGAATATCAAATAAAGGTAAAATACACCTGAGCCCAGCTTTTTGTCTGTTCAGGACAAATCCCCAGCTCTCAAACTCCTCAGCAGGCACAGGACAGCTTCAGTGATAACCACTTGTCAAGGTTGTAGAGCTTCAAGGACATGTGTGAAAGGTCTCAGCACAATGCCTGAGACCTAACTGGTATTCTGCAGATGTTAGCTTTGTCAACATTTTGAGCAGTCACCATTTATCCCTTTAGGATGAGATTGATTCTGCAGTAAAGATGTTGTTGTCATTAAAAATGAGCTATAAAGCCGCCATGGGGGAGGATTACAAGGCCGACTGCCCTCCAGGGAACCCAACAGCTGGGAGTAATAGCAATCCAGATGCCACAAAAGCCAGCGAGGATTTTGTGGACCCATGGACAGTACGGACAAGCAGTGCAAAAGGCATCGACTATGACAAGCTCATTGGTAAGTCCTCACCTTCTTCACAGCATCACAATGTTTGGTGGGGACCCCATGTCAATCCCATTGGTGTTTCTGTGTGTACTTTTGTGCGAGCACTTTTGTACACTTTTTAATTGGCACAGTAATTGTATATATTCTTAGAACAAAATGATTGTCCATACATGCATACCCTGGGTAATGACAAAATCAAGATATTTAACATGTTTATCACCGACATTTTTATTTCTTTGTGGCGGGAGCATTCACTGTCCTCTCTGGTATTATTATGAAATACGAAGTACATTATTGTTGGTGGCGTCACCCTGTGGGTGACCCATCAGAACTTACTCCTCTAACCTCACTGTGACGAGCCTCTCTCCATTCTCTCTTCCCTGCCTTGTACTCTCCCTGAGATCTCACACAAGATGAGATCCTGTAGTATTTGAACTTCTGTGCATTACTGATCTGGCTTGTCCTTGGGGCTTACCTCTGTTGTAGATAACAGGATTCCATTTCCTTTCATAGCTGTGTTGTACTCTGGTGTGTGTGTGTAAATGTCACATTTTCTTTGTCCATTCAGAAACACAAAGGGAGATTTCATCTTGTGAGTAGTGCTGGAATCAACAGAAATTCAGATATGCTTTAAACATAACTGATTTCAGTATCTTTGGACATATATGATATTTTTAAATTCTGAATAATTCCTAAGTAAAAAGTTTCAATATCGCCGGGCGGTGGTGGCGCACGCCTTTAATCCCAGCACTCGGGAGGCAGAGCCAGGCGGATCTCTGTGAGTTCGAGGCCAGCCTGGGCTACCAAGTGAGTCCCAGGAAAGGCGCAAAGCTACACAGAGAAACCCTGTCTCGAAAAACCAAAAAAAAAAAAAAAAAAAAAAAGTTTCAATATCAAGAAACAAGTAGATCTTAAAACTCTTTGGTTGTATGTTATAGTCCCAAAGGATTATTTTAAAATTAGATAACAAAGAACCAGGTGTGGTGGTTCATACTCGTTACCCTGCAAAAGGATCAGAAGTTTGAAATCATCCTCAGCCATATATTAAGTTCAGTGACAGCCTGGGACACATAGATTGTGCCTCATGAGAGCCACATTTTAAGTTATATGAAATGGCATAAGCATCCTGGTAGGTTTTCCTGGTTTGGGGTAGTTCGGAAATTTAGAAAGCTCTAGTGTGGTGGGCATGTTTGCTAGCAAGGTCTCACCATCACACCCTTCCTCCAAGGCACTTCCTGTCCACTTGATGTCATTGATAATTGTCAAGGAAGAAACGACTGAAATGTTTATGTCTGCATCAAAGCTACTTCCATAACTTAAAACATAAACTGTTGCTGAGGGGAAAGTCTATTCAGGACCAACATGAATCTAGGTCAGCAGTTGGAGAAACGTGGAAGTTGTGGTTGTTGTTGGTGAATGTAAGCTATACCTTAATGTGCATGTGTGCATCAGAACTGGCAGCCAGACGGTGATTCTGGGTGTGTTCCCATCACAGTCTAGACTCAGGCAAACAGCACTGTGGCATATGGTGTGTCCCTGTTTTGCTGATTGGGGTCTCAGCTGTTTTGATACAAAGGTCCTTTCACTTTGTGTGAGGGGAAGCATCACAGCCCAGAGCCTAAAGAGATTTAGGTCTTTTGGACAGGTTACTAAGTCTTCTGGCATCTAAGGAAGTCATCCCTTCTGTTTCCTGGTGTTTTTTTGCAGTTCAATTTGGAAGCAGCAAAATTGACAAAGAGCTGATAAACCGAATAGAGAAAGCCACTGGCCAGAGACCACACCGCTTCCTGCGCAGAGGCATCTTCTTTTCCCACAGGTCAGTGCCCTTCCTCTGCTCTGGGTTCACAGAATTGGGAGGTGCTGGGGAGGCCTGGTACCCTGTGCAAAATGAGACTACTATAGTGTTTACTGTGGAATCACCTGGTGCTTTCACTGGAAATCTTCAGCTTGTTCCTTTGTAAATGACCCACCTCACAAGGTGGAGGTCAGTTCTTTGCAGGTGAAATGCAGTCATGTTACATGCTGTGAGTTGTTAAAGGGCATGAAAGCAAGAGACTATCAGGTCCAACTTGAGTGCTCCCCACACAGTAAGCTGTAGGCTTCCTGAAGTTACCTACCTTCTTCCTCCCGCTCATGAACGTCAAGAGACGTTTACAGCAGAACCCTTGGGACAGAGTATCCCTGCCTTGGGCCATAAATTCCTTGCAGATAACATCAAGAATGGGCGAGTCCAGAAGACTTCTTGCCTCTCCCATTCCAAATATTGCTTTTCCTCTTCATGGAACTGACGACCTGAGGTCAGGGTGTTCTGTTCTACTCACACTTCAAGAAGCACCCAGGAAAGAACACTTCTGCCCAAACATTTCACATCATGTCTACAGAGAGCTCTGGGCCCTGCTCAACCCACATCCTGGACAAAATATAATCAATATTTTTCTTAATGGAAATTGAAATCAGGGTCAGTGATATGAGTCAGCGGGTAAAGGTGCCCACTGCCAAGCCCGACAACCTGAGTTCCATTCCCAGGATCCATATGGTAGAAGGAGAGAACAGATTCCCACAGAATATCCTATGACATTCACATACACTCCATGGCATGAGTACACACACAGAAAGACACACAAAGAAATCAATAAAATGTAATTTAAAAAGTTGAGGCCAGTGTGGTAGCACACACCCTTAATTCCAGCACTTGGGAGGCAGAGGCAGGGGTTCTCTGTGAGTCTGAGGCCAGCCTGGTCTATATAGAGTTTCAGGAAAGCTGGGGCTACATAGCGAAACCCTTGGGGGTGGGGACGGCATTGAGGGCTGGCTAGATGGCTCAGCAGGGAAAGGCACCTGCTTCTAAACTTAACCTGAGTTCAGTCTCCAGGTCTCACATGGTGTGAGGAAAGAACTAATTCCCAAAAGTTGTTCTCTGACCTCCACACATGCAAGAACACACATACACATACACAACACAAAAAAGAAAGAAATTTAATAAAAATTGTTGTGAAGAGATTTAATTGGTGTATCATAGAATTCAGCTCTTTAGTTACGCTATTCAGTGGTTTAGTGTATTTGCAAAGTTGTATAACCATTGCAACAATCTAATTACAGAGCTTCTTACTACCCAACAGAGAAACCTCCCTGTCAGCAGTCACTTCCAGAACTGGGTGGTGGATAGACTTGTAGTTCTAGCGTTAAGGAGGTGGAAGCAGGGGAATCAGAAGTTCAGGGTCATCCTTGACTGCATAGCCTATTCAAGGCTAGCCTGGGAAACTTGAGGATCCTATCTCTGAAATAGATAGAAAGCAAATCTAACAAATTCTGAGTTAAAAATATGAGTCTTCCAACTCCATCCTTTTTCAAGATTACTTTTATATTCTTGGCTCCTTGTACTTCAATGTGAGTTTTAAAATCAGCCTTTTCTTTTCTACAAGAAAAGCCTCTGGGGTTTTAATAGAGGTTTGTCAATGCAAAAACATAGCTCTCACCCCCTCAGTGAATAAGATATGGGTGTTGTAGCCCAGAGACAGATTCATTTCCCAAACGCCGTGTCCAGTGTGGTAACAACTTAACAAAACTCCTCTATTCAGAACAAAACGAAGACAACAGGTCAGCATCTGTAGTAGGCCTGAGGTGCTATTCCTAGCTTTTGGGTTGGTGGCAGCTTTAGTGGTCTCTTAGTACATTCCAAGGCTGTCAGGTCACACACTAAGGTGGGCAGTGACTGGCTATTGAGGAAGCTGCCATGGCCCATCCCTATAATCCACCTTTTGCACCCCTGAGCCTGGCTAACCTCCAGAGTCTTGAGCACAGGTGGATTTTTCTCCTGGGACTTCAGTGTACACACTATTCCAGATCTGTTGGCCAGTTTGGTGAACATTATGAGCTTACAATACTGTTGTAAGTTTTGGGGTTTTAGTTTGTTTTTTTGTTTGTTTGGTTTTGTTTTTTTTTTTTTTTTTTTTTTTTTGAGGCAGAATCTCACTGTACAGCCCTAGCCGGTCTGGAACTGTTGTTGTTTATTCTAAGGCAGAGTCTGAGTTTTCTGGGCTGGCCTGCAGCTCACAGTCCTGCCTCGGGCTCCCAAGTGTTAGGAATGCAGGCCCACACCGTCATACCCAGATTCCCAAACTCTTCTCTTGTGGGAGTTCTCCAGTTGTTGTGCAAGCACTGTGGAGATGGTCTGCTTGCTCTTTTTTTTTTTTTTTTAATTTATTATTGTGTGGGTGTGTGTGAAAATGTAGGCATTGCATGTGAGTGTCATAGGACAGCTCACAAGGTTTGGTTCTCTTCCTCTACCATGTGGGTCCCAAGAGCCAAACTGCAGTCATGAAGCTTGGGAGCAAGCCTCTCTGCCTACTGAGCCATCTCACCATGTTGTTGGTCTTAAAGCTCCTAACCTCTTCCATTTCTCACTGCCCCTGGGACCGTTTTCCTCAGTGTAATAGCTCAGGGAAAGCATTTACACATCCTGAAGTTTGACAGAACCCACTACCTAATGTTACTATGAGCCTAGGGGTGAAGTGACATCTGTAAGCTCATCTCTAACAAGGCCCTTTGGGAAGGGTATGCATCAGATGGGCCTTGGCCTAGGGCCTGGCCTAGTGAGCTCTCAGATGTGGGCTGTGACCACATGAAAAGCAACTCATGGGATAGATTTTCTCTCTTCCATGTGCCCATTAAAAGTTAATTGGGTATAGCCAGGTGGTGGTGGCACACGCCTTTAATTCCAGCACTTGGGAGGCAGAGACAGGCAATCTCTGTGAGTTCAAGGCCAACCTGGTCTACAGAGCGAGTTGCAGGACAGCCAGGGCTGTTACACAGAGAAACCCTGTCTTCCAAAACCAAAAAAAAAAAGAAAGAAAGAAAGAAAGAAAGAAAGAAAGAAAGAAAGAAAGAAAGAAAGAAGGAAGGAAGAAAACCACAAATTCCAGGCTAGGGGGACAGGACGGTTTAGTAGATAAATACTTGCCTTGCAAGCCTGAGGACCTGAGTTCAATCTCCTGAACTATATATATATAACAAACAAGAGGTATGATGATGTGTTTGTAATACCAGTGCTTGGGAGACAGAAAGGCAGGTCCCTGGAGCTCACTCAGCCAGCCTAGCCTACTTGGTGAGCCCCAGATCCGATTAAGAGACCTTGTCTCAAAAGTAGCCCCTGAGAAACAATACCTGAAGTTATCCTGACCCCCTACCCAAACACACACAGTCAGTCGGCTCCTCTCCCCCTCTCTCTCTCTCTCTCTCTCTCTCTCTCTCTCTCTCTCTCTCTCTCTCTTTCTCTCTAATCTTAAACACTACCTCAGATCTTAGCACCTGAAATCAGAAGCAGGCCTACAGCTGATGCTGACCACAGCCCTCAAGGAGGGGCCTCCCCAGCACTGATGGTGTCCGCATGCTGGGGAAGGAAGGTTGACTCTGGAATGGTTCTCAGTGAAAGACCCAAGGCCCAAGCTGGCCTGGGTTGCCAAGTCAGCTCTTCAGCTGGGACCTTTATCCTGAACCACTAGACCCTACCTTTCTGTCCTCCCCAAGCTAGGCCTGCATGGAACCCTGAGATTTTCCTAGGCTCGGTCTCTACAATCTCAGGACTGGTGGGTTCTAAAGAGGTGTGTGGTACTGTTCGAGTGTCCGGTCCCCAAGGGTTGTGGAAAGCACTAAGTGCATTTGCTTTGATCGTTGGAGGCATCCCAAAAGCTACCAGTGGCATATTCATGCTTATCTTTTAAAATGTTGGTCTGGAGACAGGATCTCACTTTGTGGCACTGAGTGTCCTGGAGCTCACTGTGTAGACCAGGCTGTCCTCAAATTCACAGAGATCTGCCTGCCTCTGCCTCCTGAATGCTAGGATTAAAGGTGTGGGCTGTCACATCTGGCCCAGATTTTAAACCTCTAATTCCTAACTTACATGGCTTGGCTTCCAAAAGAATTATTCACAGGAATCCTCTCAGAGTTAGTCGCCTGTCCTCATGTTTCCAGCACCAAAGAGATCAAATTCTGATTATCGTCTATGTTATTTATCTGTCTTTACTTTTCACTTCCAAATGAGCTTTAGTACTTTGGTACTTTTTCCAGAAAATGACACTATTTCTTTTCTCTCTTTTTCTTTAGAGATATGAATCAAGTTCTTGATGCCTATGAAAATAAGAAGCCATTTTATCTATACACAGGCAGGGGCCCCTCCTCCGAAGCAATGCATCTGGGTCATCTCGTCCCATTTATTTTCACAAAGTAAGTATTGCTCATGTGACTTGTCCCTTCCCTAGTGAAGCAAGAATGGAGCTTATAGAGCATCTTGGAAGACAAGGCTGCTGCCTGTTGACTGCGCTACAGGACTAGGCCCTTGCCGCCTGTTCATTCCGTTTGCACCTGGGCTCACTCCAGAAAGCCAGGTGTGATGGGGGACACCACCGTGGAGTCAACCAAACTGGCTCCACTCCTCTTCCTGTTCCTTGTCCTTGTCACTATAGGCCCACTCTAGTCCAAACCTCATGTCCATGTCTGCCAGATGACAGGAATTACTCTCACCTCAGGAAAAAAAAAAATGATTAGTGAAATGTGTGGCATTGCTGGTGGGATTTTGCAGTTACAGAGTGGGGAGGAACTGTGTGTTCACATACAAAGTGGCATTCTTCCTCAGGATCTCCATTCTCCATGTCCCTAGATTTGGACGCAGGGCATGTTCATACCTACAAATACCTTCTGTATTTTGTAGGTGGCTGCAGGATGTGTTCAACGTGCCTTTGGTCATCCAGATGTCTGATGATGAGAAGTACCTGTGGAAGGACCTGACTCTGGAACAGGCATACAGCTACACCGTGGAAAATGCCAAGGATATCATTGCCTGTGGTTTTGACATCAACAAAACTTTCATCTTCTCTGACCTTGAGTTTATGGGGTAAGGAAGAACCACTTGGCTGCCTTCTAAGCAGTGAGTGCAGACATCATGACCAACCTGAAATGCCGAAGATGGGTTATGGCCTGGTTTTTCTTCTGTTGTGATCGGGAATGTTGGTTTCGTTTGGCAGTAGTTTTGAGGTGGGAAGCTCTGTGTGCCTAAAAAGAAGTAATGTCAGAAACTACTGTCGCCTTCATAATCTTATCTATAGAAATTGTAAATATTCGCCGGCATAGTTATGGTGTCACCCTCAGCTGTCATGGTGAAGTGTTTTGCACTTTAGTGTCCAAGGACATCCAGTCTCAGAGTTTGGTAGCCTTCTCACTTTCAATGTGACTTTTTTCTTCAGAGAAAAGTACCACTCATTAGACAGGTTCTGCACAGTCCCGTTTCTTGAATTGACCATCAGCGTACTTCATTCTTGAACTTCCTCTCCAATGATTACAAAGAAGTATGGTAAAATCATACTTTGAAACAGATATGTCGGTGTGCACCTACAGTCAATCCCATTACTCAGGGGCCTGAAGAAGCAGGATCAGGAGTTCGAGGCTACCCCAGGGCTACATAACAAGACCTTGTCAGAAGAAACAAAGTGGGGTGGAGGTGGTGCTTTTAGTAGTCAGCCATCACAAGAATGGTATTAAAGCCCTGTGGCACATACCTCTAATCCCAGCACTCAGGCTGCTGACATCATTGGGCTACATCATTAGACGCTGTCTCAAAAATAAATGTAACAGTGAATACTGGTTAGCTCCACAAATATTTTTTGAGGACTGGGGTGGGAGAGCACTTACCTAGTATGTGTGAGGCCCTGGGTTTGTTCCCCACCATGGTAGGACTTGGGAGGCATCAAGTCTTGAGCAGTGGAGATGTGGGCCTTCACTCAAGGGAGTCCATTCAGCAGGTTGGATGGGTATGGGCTTGAGGCCCTCTTGTGTGGTGTTACAGCCAGTAATTAGGCCAAGGCAGTGTGAGGAAGCACATAGGGCCCTGTGGGCACAGAGGCGGTTGGCCGTTGCTGGTCCTCAGATGCCTTTATACGTCCTTTGGAGCCAAGAGGGAGCTGTTTGTCCACCAGGAGCCACACATACCTTAGCAGAAAATCTGACCTTTCACCAGCTAGGAAAATCATTAAAATTTTTAAAGTATTTTTATTATGCTAGGTGTGGTAGCACATGCCTTTAATCCCAGCCCTTGGGAGACAGAGGCAGACAATCTCTCTAGGTTTGAGGCCAGCCTGATCTACATAATGAGACTCTGTCTCAAAAATATGTTTTCTGAATTACATTTTCATTTACTGAGTAGGGCGCGTGCGTGCGTGCGTGCATGTCAGTGTGTCAGTGTGTGTCAGAGGACATCTTATGGGACAGCTCTCTACTTCCACAGTGTGGGTCCTAGGAATCAAATTCAAGTCATTGGGCTTGGTGGCAGGCACTTCTTACAGCTGAGCCTTCTTGCCTGCCTCTCCCCCCACAGATTAATTTTTGAGTTTTGCCTATCAGACTATTCTTCAATTATTCCATGTGAACATAGAGACTGTTATCCCAGAAGGAATCAGGTCAGGATCTGACCCCGGGTCTTCAGTGGTCTTGTGGTGACATAGATGTCATGAGACTTGGCACACTTGTGCTCTTGTTTTCACCTCATTCCTTCAAATAGCCTGACGCAAGTGTTCAAACCTCAGCCCAGAGACAGGCCGTGGTCTCAGCCCCTGACCTCCGTTCACCTTGACCCAGTGAGAATTTTCTCTCTCCAGGAGTATGGGGTAGAGTTGAATATCAGAAAACACATTTACCCCATTAAGAATTCCTTCTTTTTGTTTTCTTTTTCAAATGAGTTCTCATTGGCCTTGGATCCCAAATACTAGTGACTATAGTTATGTTCATGTGCCACCACACCCAGCAAGAGTTTCCTTAAATACTTGAGTGTTTACTTTCCTGGGTTAAATTTAATCTAGACTCTTATCTGTGATCTAACAAGCCTATTGGTCCTTTGGAGCTACAAATACAAGGAAGCCAGGCTCCACTCTTCTTGGGAAGGCAGGAAGGAGTCAGTGTGTCCCTCTCCATGCCTCCTGCTCACACCCCACAGAGGGCCTTCTTTCCAGTGGTCCAGTCCCAGCTCTGCTCCAGCTTGGTCTTACCCTCTTGGGTAAGTCCCTGTATCTCCCAGCTTGCTTTTTCTTTGCTAGAAATGGAACCGAGAGCCTTATGCATGTTAGGCCAGTGTCTACTAGTAACCTCCATTGGTAGCCTCTACAGTTTATCTTGTAATGGAGCAGTCACTTAACAGATAATTGGGTGACAGTGAGGTCACAATGTTGGTAGATAGGAAAAGGTGGAGGAGGTAAAGAGGGTTAGAGACAATGCCCCATGCTGCCAAGCTTGTGGGTACTTTCTGAGTTGATGTGCATAAATCTCCTCACGTGGTACCTAGGGCCTGGACAATGTCACCTTTTAGCTATCTTCCAAATATGGAGCCTGTGTGTGGGAGGAAGGTCCTCCCTGGGGCAGTTGTTCAGTTGTGGGACACAGTCAAGTATGCCTCTTGTTGATGTGCAGTGTCAGGCAGTGGTAACAATGATGTGGAGTCTGTCCCCATGTGGGCTCCATTCTGCTACTACCAGGGCACATCTTTTGCAGCAGGATCTACCTAGAAGGTTCACAGGTGATCCACATTCGGTCATCTAGATCCTCAGAATGCTTGCCGCCTTCTCTGGTCCTCTGGGGGCACATGGCTGCTGCTTCCCAGAAGCCCCTCTGCACACACTGCTTCCTGTCTCAGCAGAAGGCAGACTGGTGTCTTCCCAAAGGTCGTGGCACTCTGCAGTTTTGTTGTACAAGCATATGACTAGGGGATGCTCCTACACTGCCCTCACCCTGCGGTTCACCCAGGGCCTGAACCTCTGCTGACTACTAAGTGGAAGTTACAGAGACTACCCACTGCTGACCCTATGCCCATATGGACTGATGGGCCCTGCTCTCCTGTCCCCACCTCCCACCTGCCCAGAGACACTCAGGAGCTCTCCATCACACTCTCATCGAAGCTGTGCCACAGCTATGGCATGATTAAAATAGGCTCCGGCCTCAAGGCTAGGTGAACCTGGTTAGATTTTAGTTCTGTATGCACAGGGCCTGTGACCATGACATGGACCCTCAGAAGCCAAGGCCATGCTTCTCAAGGGGTTGTCCAGTCATTGTGCCACATTGTATGTGCCTTGGTCACTTTTCTGCCACTATAGTAGAGTACCACACACTCGTAATTGAGGAAAACTCTTATTTCATGTGTGTGAGTGTTTTCCTGTGTCTTAGGGTTTCTATTGCTGTGAAGAGACACCATGACCAAGACAGTCGTTATCAACCTGACGGGGGATGTAGCAGCACACATGGTGCTGGAGCAGTAGCTGGGGACAGACAGATCCGCAGGAAGCTGGCAGAGAAGCACTGGGCCTGGCGTGGACTTGTGAAACCTCAAAGCCTACCCCAGTGACACACTTCCTCCAGCATAGCCACACCTAATCCTCAGACATGAGGACTGAACATACAAACATATGGGCTATTCTTATTCAAACCACCACAATCTACATGTATGTTTGTGTGCCACATGTACCCACAGAGGCCAGAGGTGGCTTCAGATCTCCTGAAACTAGAGTTACATATAGTTGT
Source organism: Peromyscus eremicus (assembly GCF_949786415.1). Taxonomy (NCBI): domain Eukaryota; kingdom Metazoa; phylum Chordata; class Mammalia; order Rodentia; family Cricetidae; genus Peromyscus; species Peromyscus eremicus. The sequence goes on along the minus strand of NC_081430.1, from coordinate 56,849,779 downwards.
TAGCTACCATGTGATACTGGAAACAAGCCCAGGTCCTCTATAAAGCAGCCAGTGCTCTTAGCCACTGATCCATCTCTCCAGTCCCAATCAAGACATTTATGGTGCCCAGTTCTCAGTCCAAAAGCATGGTACTGGCATCTGACAAGGACATTTGTCCTGTGTCACTCTCTAGCTGAAGACAAGAAGGGAGGAAGGTATAACTAACTCATTCCATAACAGCAGCCTTAACCCACCCTCCCCAGTGCCATGACAGTGGTAGTTAAATTTCACATTTAGGTGGGCCTCTAGCATAGCTCCTGCCAGACACTGCACTCGGTCTACACTTCCTCCCTTCCTGTCCTTCCATTGCCTAGCAAAGGGCCAGGCTGAGGAAAGGGATACTGTCAACAAACACAGTGTAAGAAGTGGGGGCAGGGAAGGCACTGGAGGGATGTCTCAGGTTAAGAGCATTTCATGCTCTGCCAGAGGACCCAGGTTTGGTTCCCAGCACTGACATGATGGCTCACAACTATCTGTGACTCCAGTTCCAGGGGTCCAACACACTCTTCCGAACTCCGCAAGCACCAGGCATGCTTGAGGTGCACATATATGCAGGCAAAACACTCATAAATAAAAGTTTAAAAAAGAAGCCGCTCTGGATTCTGCTACCCTCTGTGCTCTGTCTCAGCCTGCTCTCTCGGCTGTCAGAATGGCTGCCACTGATCTAGGCATCAAAAGCGTGACTTTTACCATCCAGAAAAGTCAAGTTGCTCACACCAGCTGGTATGGCCCACCCCTGTTGCTGGGTTTGAAGCCAGCCCTGCCCAAAGCACACAGTACTACTCCAGTAGTGGGGAGTAGTAGCCAGATGCTGGGAGGAGCATCTGCACTGAGGCAAACCCTCTATGCTGCATCCATCAGTTCCCATGCATTCCAGATGGGCACATGCGGCTCACCACACCATCATGTCAGCGGACAGTTGCAGGGCTTCTTCCTTGAGATCCACAGCATGCTGAGCACTGGCCCAGCAAGATGTGGGTGTTCTGTGTTAGCTCTGCCCTCTGCACCTGGCTCTGTTCTGACCCCTCATCAGGTCTTCTTCCCAGAGTTAGTTAGAGGCGTGACTGCTGTAGATGTCTGCCTGCAGATGACTTCTCCATGCATTCCTGTGATGCTTGAGCTGAACACATGTAATACCCAGTGTGTGTCTGGCATGCCGCTCAGTGATACCCAATTTTAGCTACTGCTACTTTGTTGTCCATGGAGGCTATCCTCCAGCTCAGGTGTGACTCTGCTCATCTCTGCAGGCAGAGCCCAGGCTTCTACAAGAATGTGGTGAAGATTCAGAAACATGTCACTTTCAACCAGGTGAAAGGCATTTTCGGCTTCACTGACAGTGACTGCATTGGTAAGGGGCTGTTGCTGCCTGGGGACCCCTCTTCCTAACTCGGTGGGACAAGAGAGCTCAGAGGAGACTAGCCAGTGTTCATAAGAATCACAAAACAGCAATGCTAGGTAGTGATGGTGGCACATGCCTTTAATCCCAGCACTGGGGAGGCAGAAGCAGGTGGATCCTTTTGAGTTTGAGGCCAACCTGGTCTACAGAGTGAGTTCCAGGATAGCCAGGGATAAACAGAAATCAGAAACCTTATCTTGAAAAACAAAAAGACCCGCAGAGCAGCAACACCAAAGCCTGAGCTAACCTTCCTGGGGAGGGTGTGTGTGTTCCAAGAGATAGATTCATACATGTAGCAAATGCTACCACTGAGCTTCACGTCACCCCAAGTATCTGATCTTTAAAGCCCGGAGACTTGAGATGTTAGCACTTCATTTAAAACACTCAGAGGTGGTGTTCCAGCAGACTCAGACAGACAGGCAGACAAGACTGACTGGAGTTCTCCAACATGCTGGTGTGATCCCAATCACTGCAGGGCTTGGTACAGCCCAGGAGGGCAGGGGATCTTCTGCTCACCTATGGGAGTCTTCCCTGCACTCCAGTCTCCCCATTTTTAAGATGAGAGATTTTAGCTGGGTGTGGTGGCACACTCCTTTAATCCCAGCACATGTCCGTCCATCCAATGTATCAGCCTTTGTAGGCCATCATTCTGAGACTTGTGTCTGGACCTTCTGTTCCCTGTGTCCACCTGTTCCCAGTCCCCTGGCCAACTTCTCTTTCATGGTTCAGATTCGTTCCCAGCAACTGGAGTATGAGCTTCCTGATTTTGAGAGGTACTTGACATTGGGGTCACAGCATCCAGGGTAGTTCCACAGTGGAGCAGTTAAGGAGCAGCTTCTTGTAACTGCCCTGCCCTTCCCTGACACCCCAGGTTCAATCCTGGTTCAGCCACTCACTTGCTGTATGCAGCTGTGGCAGACCACGTAAACACCCTGAGCCTGAACGTGCATGTTTGTAAGGTGGCAGGAGATGCCTTGGCGTGGGGTTATGAAGAGTAACAAACTCCTGGGAATGGCCCGTGTGGTGCTGTGCCCTTAATGGTGGCACTGGTGGCCGTAGCAGCCAGATACATTGAAGGGGAGAATGTTACACTAGTGCATGGTGTGGGCACAGCTGAGCACACTGAGAATGCAGAGAGGAAACTGATGAGAGACCTGGGGTGCAGCTGGACTTACTTAGCTCCCTTTCTGGATTTTTAGGCTTTCTTTAGTTTGTTTTCAGTGGAGAGTAAACCCTTTGTTGATTCCTTTAACTGGGTTAATTACCCAGAGCAGCGGTCGGCCCAACACATAAGAATGTCTCCCTTCTTTCAGGGAAAATCAGTTTTCCTGCTGTCCAGGCTGCACCATCATTCAGCAACTCTTTCCCGAAGATCTTCCGAGACAGGACAGACATCCAGTGCCTCATCCCGTGTGCCATTGACCAGGTAGGGGCCAGAACTAGCTTGTGGGAAGTGAAGTGGGGCTGGCTGTGGTTTTAGGACTCTCCTGAGAGGGTGGAGGTGGTAGAAGTGTTGGGAGAAGAGAAGCCAGTTTGAAACTGACGGCAGGCTTCACAGCCTCCAATGAGGGTGGCTCCTTTAGGGTAGCTCATTGGCCAGAGCCTGGCCATTTGTTCCATTGTCTTCACCCAAGTCTTCTCCACCCAGGATCCTTACTTCAGAATGACGAGGGACGTGGCCCCCAGGATCGGCCACCCTAAACCTGCCCTGCTGCATTCGACCTTCTTCCCTGCCTTGCAGGGTGCTCAGACCAAGATGAGTGCCAGTGACCCCAATTCTTCCATCTTCCTTACTGACACAGCCAAGCAGATCAAGAGCAAGGTGAGCCTGGGAGAAGCAGGAAACACGAGAGTTCACTTAACATACCGTCTCATACAACTGAGACTCACAGCAATGCTGAATTCTACAGGGGCCCGCTGCCCACACAGCAGGGGAGCTTGGGTTTGGGTGGATTGGGGTTTTTGGCCTTTGGTTTTGGTGTTGGGGAATTCGTTAGTCTTTGATCTCCTTTGTATAGGTAAGAACCTGGGGCTTTTGCTGTTTCCCTCTTTTCTATCGTTCTCACCAGCATGTTGATGCAGAGGCAGAGTCTTGGTGGTTTTCTTTAAAGCATAATCAATGAAGCTGTTGTCAGATGATGTAAAAAATGGTCCTCTGAACATCAGACCTGGCAGGGCCAGTTACTGTGCTGATGGTTTCTGAGAGTCCTTCTCCCTCAGTTCCTGCTAGACCCTCAATAAACAGTTTGTTTATTCAGACGAAGTGTCAGTGTACACCAGGCTGTCACAGAGATACACCTGTCTCTGCCTCCTGAGTACTAGGATCAAAGGCGTGCACCACCATGCCCAGCTACTATGTTTGTTTGAAGCAGAGAGTCATGAGACAGAGAGGATCATCGCTCAATGCAAAGCTCCTGCCCTGGCACACTGCTCCATAGTGAGGGCAGCAACGTAGGCTGCTATTCTCTAGATTGCTCTCCTGGAAAGAATTTAGATGTACCCTCCAACAGGATTGCATGTCTAGTTGAGCCCTGTCTGGCAGGCTGTGGGTGCTTGGTAAATATTTGCAAGTCAATTGGAAACTGGAATTAGAAAGGAGTTTACACATCCACATGCTTCAGAGCCCAGTGCTGTTGCTCAGAACTGAGCTGCCAGTGAGTGTAAGCCCTTCATGGTTCCAGGAAGTTACTGATGTTTCCTTTGGATCCAAGTATGTGTTTGTGGATTGGTCTAAGAGGAACATATCTAGGGGATGTTATACAATAGTCAGAGTCCCTGCCAGGCCCCCAAGCCTTCGGAAAGTCCCAAGCAGGTTCTAGTTGACAATGGGGACTTTTCATATCCAGCCCTTCCTCCGGAAATAGTTTCCGCCAGCCCTGCCTAAAGTGACAGCTCGTAGGATTGGGGACTTGGGGTACTTTTTCTTTCTCTTTTGCCTTTATCTGAAACTTCCAGAATGCAGAGGGGGAGGGAGAAGTGAGGTGTGTGGGGAGACATGTTCTGCTCAGTTTTGAGAAGTTGTTTTTAGAAGCAGTTTGTGATTCTGAAATATTTTCCATTTGTAAAACCAGGAGAGTCCCAAGGGCTAGGTGAGTAACGTGCACAAGATCAGAACTACACAGGCCTGCAGAGGTCAGGGTCACAGGCAGGTTCTTTCCAAATCCTGTGCTTACCTCAGCTTCAGACATAGTCACCCTGGCAGGGGACCTTCAGACGGAATCTCCGCTACTCAGAGCTGGGCCGAGACACCACAAGCAGCAGGATCAGTCTTAGAGTAAGACGTCTACCTTCTGGTTAGCACCGCTGCCAACAGCCAGGCCCTGATGATCTTGGCCTATAAGTCAACAAGGCAAGGGGACCTTCCCTCCACTTCAGTGCCTGCCAAGTGGGTCTCCGGCAGACACCAATGGCTGGTGTCCTACAGTCGGTTCAGTTCTGATGCTTTCTCCCTGGAGAGTGCAGCACTCAACAGCTGAAGGCCTCAGCCTCACTCTGTGCCCGCCCAAGACCGTGACATCTATATTTCTGACTGGCCAGCTCTGCACCAGGGTTCCCACAGCCCCTACCAAGGCTTCATTAATTTGCTAGAACAGCTCACAGAACTCAGGGAAACACCATCTGTCTATTTATAAAGCAGGAAGGTGGTGGATCCAGGCACGGAGAGCACTGAATATCCACCCATGTCTGGGCACATTTGCTCTTGTGAGTCAGCAACCTGGAAGCCGAGCAGTTTTCAGAGAGGATTTGGGAGTTTCCCAGGTTCTAGGAACTTTGTCTCAGGACAAATATTCTGACAAAACATGACCCTGTCACTATGGAGAGGCCTTTAGCAATCTAGGCAGCTTTTGTCAGGTGCAAAGTCCTGGTGACCTTTATCTTTAGCTTTCATTCATTTTTATTTATTTACTTACTTACTTTTCTGAGACAGACTCTCACTGTATACCACTGGCTGGCCTGGAACTCACTGTGTAGCCCAGGCTAGCCCCAGACTCACAGATCTACCTGCAGAGGCCTTCTGAATGCTGGATTAAAGGTTTACGCTCCCACGCCCTGCTCTTTTTACTAGTTCTCTTGTTTGTTTTGAGATGGTGTTTCTCTGTGTTGCTGAGGCTGGCCTGGAACTCTTGAACACAAGCAATCCTCCTGCCTCAGCCTCCTATATGCTAAGTGCCCACCACTGTGCTCAGCTCTGTTTTGTTAGTTTCTGGTGTTTGTGTCCTTGTTTTTTGTGTGTATTAGTATTTTGCTTGCATGTATGTCTGCTTCACATGAGTGCCTGGTGTCCACAGGGGCCAGACGAGGGCATTTGGAGTTACAGACAGTTATGAGCTGCCATGTGGGTGCTGGAGATTGAACTCTGGTCCTCTGGACGAGCAGCCAGTGCTCTCAATCACTGAGCCATCACTCTAGCCCATCTGGGGCTCTCTTAACCAACTGACACATGGCCTGTTTGGTTGGAAACCTCCCTACAGGCCTTTCCTGCCACCACATGTTGAGAGTAGAGCTTCCTTCAGCTGTGTTCTCCTGACCCCGTGGCTCGTGTGCACATGGGGTTGGGGGCTGCTTTTCTGCCACCTATGGACACAGCACTACCTGCTTTGGTTTCCAGGCTGTTCTGTAACTTGAACAGTGGGGGTTGTCACAGACCTGCTCTCCCGCCTCCCTGACCTTCACTAGGAGTCACTAGTGTGACTGCCACCCCATGGGCCCTGACCAGTGTCCAGGGACAGGACAGCACTCTGACTGGCCTCTGTGCTGGCACAGGTCAACAAGCACGCGTTTTCTGGTGGAAGAGACACCGTGGAGGAGCACAGGCAGTTTGGGGGCAACTGTGAAGTGGACGTGTCCTTCATGTATCTGACCTTCTTCCTTGAAGATGATGACAGGCTGGAGCAGATCAGAAAGGTGAGTCAAGCCCAGCCAGGCCTTGTGTGTTGCCAGAGCAATCCTTAGTGGCCTGGGCTGAACCCAGCCCAGTTCATACAGTAAGTTCATACTCACTTAGACCTACCTATTCAGGAGGCTGGAGCAGGAAGATTACAGATTCTAGGCCAGCCTGGGCTGTAGAGCAAGATGTTGTATTTAAAATACAGAACAGGTGCTTGATTTAGCAGCATATATACCAATAGAGAGAACAATACAGAGAAGATTAACATGGCCCCCTGCTCAAGGCCGACACGAAATCCATGAAGCATTCCATATGTAAAACAAAAAACTGGGTAAGATCACTCGGATGTTTAACTACATGGGAAGAACCCTTGAATAGTTCACAAAAGTGAGAGTACAAAGAGGTTTGTCTTTCTTGTCAGGGAAGAAATGTAGGTGAACCACATGCCAGCAGATGATTTAGGTGTCCATGGTCCCAGGACAGCCTCTCAGCTGGTGGGGACAAGCAGAGCCTTGGCCTTGGAGTCTTTTCCAGGGAAATCCTATGGAATAGGAAACAGCTTTTTATACAAAAACAACAGAAACAGTAGCAGAAAAAAGTTACAAGCATGCTCTTGCAGCCAGGAGGCCAAGTGAGAATTGTTGCAGGTACACTGCTCTATTGTGTGGGTGTCTTTGGTTGTTACTGTTTAAGACAGAATCTCACTGTGTAGCCCTGGAACTCCCTATATAGACCAGGCTTACATTAACTCGTGGCAATCCTTCTGCCTCAGCCACCTGAGTGCTGGGGTTATAGGAGTAAGTATTTCGAGGGTTTCAGTGACACCAGAGCCAATGCCAACGAGAGTGAAAGAAAGGCAGTGAGAAGAGAGAGCTGCATGACATTCACAAGACAAATTCTCAGAGGAAACATGCCATTCATTGCTAGTGGTCAGTGCCTGTGGTGTGGAGCTGAAGGTGATTTTCCCCCAATTTGCTGCCGCCTAGGTTTGGGGTCCTGGTTTTGTCTGCTTGAAGAGTGGCGCAGACGGGAAGGAAGGCATCAGGGTGCATAGGAGCCGTACGGCTGAGAGCCGCACTCAGCTCTCCTTTTTCTTGTGGGTGACGTAATAGATACAGATTACCGTTTCCCTGCTGCTCCTCCTCCTCCCAGTTCTTCCCCACTTCCCCTCCCATCTGTATCCCTCCCTTCCTGTCTCATTAGAAAACAAGCAGGCTTCTGCAGGGTAATAATGAAATGGAATATAAAACAAAAACTAACTCATCAGAACTGGACAAAACAAACCGAAGGAAAAGAGCCCAAGGCACAAGAGACAGACATTTTAATATCCTATAAGACCCAGGTTACTGTGACACTCTCAGCATAGCTCATAAAGGGATATAAACTGAACTAGAGCTCAGGGAGGGAGGACTTGGACACACAAAGCCACTGCTCACAGCATCCACCTTCCTGGCAGGATTATACCAGCGGAGCCATGCTCACTGGAGAGCTAAAGAAGACACTCATAGATGTCCTTCAGCCCCTGATCGCCGAGCACCAGGCCCGACGCAAGGCGGTCACCGAGGAAACCGTGAAGGAGTTCATGACTCCCCGGCAGCTGTCCTTCCACTTTCAGTAATGTTTCTTTTCTGTCTGCACATAAAGACAAAAATCTGTCGGTAATCCCAGCCCCCTCAAATCAAGTCACACTCCCAATAAGCTTCTGTCACGTGGGAATTCCTGGACCTGGGTCTCTACGCCCTTGTGCATTCTGAATGCTGTTGCTTCTGTGATGTCTCTCTCCACCTGTTGTCTGCTGAGGATGATCAGGTGCTGCTAATGTTGTGTGGTCACATAGAAACCCAGCCAAGAATCTCTCCCACAAAGAGCCAGGTGTGGCACCTCTGTGGCCCACAGAGGATTGTCCATCTAGCAGCCTAGGGTTCCAGATAAATTCCCAAAATCTATTAGTTTTGTTTGTTTTTAAGTGTATGTGCTGCACATGGTAGTGCACACCTTACAGACTCTGTATTTAGGATGCAAAGGCACAAGTTCCAGGCCAGCATGGGCTGCCTAGCAAGAGCCCATCATAATTTATGTTTGATTCTGAGTCTATGGAGTCAGAATGTCATTATTGTAAAACTGGAAACTGCTGTGAAAAACTGATGAGACATTTAGTGGGCAAAGATGCTGTGCTCGAGCCCATACAAACTATATATATATATATATATATATTTACATATAATATATATAAGCTTTGCTTTATATTGAGTAGGAAGTGGTCAGCTTTGTCCTGTAGGTGTAGCTCAGTAGTAGAGCATTCGCCTAGTATGCATGATGCCCTGGGTTCGGTCTCCAATGCCACAACGGAGGGGGTGGGTGGGATCATTCAGCTCTAAAGCTGTTTTTAACACTGATTATGGACCAGGCTGGACCATTTCTATTAACCTGAGTCTTGTGGGTGAAACTCCAGGCTGAGGTAACCAAACTCCAGATCACACGTGTTCTTCACTCCAGAATCATGCTTGTTGCCCTTCCTGTACTAACATTTCCTCAAATGGCCTGGCCTCCACCTGTTAAAACCCAGTGGTGACTTCTCCCGACCATCAGACTCTAAGGACAGTCTGTTGCCTTTGCAGATGCTTTTGTTTTGACACTTGACTGAAGTGGAAGGCCGCACAGAACAGTGTGCTGGCCGTGTCCCGGGCCGGTGGACCATAGCTAGACAGGAAAGAACAACAGCCGTCCAGGCTCTGGTGGTCTCCCTCTGGGCTGGCCACATGTAATCAGCCACCACTCAGAGTCTTGGCAAAGCAGAAGCCATGTCTCAGGGAAAGCCCCTGGTTGAAGTGTCTGTCCTCTATGAAGGCACAAAGGCCACTCTTGAATGTTCCGTCCTCTCGTCACTTTGAGGCAAAATAAACTTGGTTGTGTTCCTGCCTTTGTCGCTGTCTGTCTAAGCAGGCTGCAGGGCTGCCTGCACTTAGTGCCCCTAAGCCACACTACACCATGCTGAGCCTGCAGCCACTCCCCTCGGGGGGATAGGGGCAGTGCAGAGCTATGAAATCCCATGGTGCTTAGAGGAAGGCTCCCAGGGACTGTTTTGGTTTTTTTGTTTTGTTTTGTTTTTGTTTCTTTTTAACAAGATTTATTTTTATTTTTTATGTGAATGGGTGTTTTGCCTACATGTATGTCTGTGTACCACATGCATGCCTGGTGCCCAGGGAATCCAGAAAGGGTGTCAGATCCCTTGACACTGGAGTTACAGACAGTTGTAAGCCAGCATGTGCTAGGAACTAAACCTGAGTCTTCTGGAAGAGCAGCCAGTACTGTTAACCACTGAGCCATCTTTCTAACCCCTTAAATATGAGTCTTTTTTTTAAATATTTTTTTTATTTTTATTTTATTTTATTTTCTATCATCAGCTTAATACAGTACAAATTTTTATCCTAATAGTGAAATATTTCACTGATGCTTGCCCAGTGATTGAATAAAACCAAAACTTACTATAAGCCACAGTCATCCTAGGGTCCCCCCTGCTATGTAGCCTCTCTGGATCTGTGGGTTGCAGTCTGATTGTCCTTTGCTTTATATCTAGTATCCACTTATGAGTGGGTACATACCATGTTTGTCCTTCTAGGTCTGGGTTACCTCACTCAGGATGATATTTTCTAGTTCCATCCATTTGCCTGCAAATTTCATGCTGTCATTGTTTTTCTCTGCTGAGTAGTACTCCGTTGTGTATATGTACCACATTTTCTTTATCCATTCTTCAGTTGATGGGCATCTAGGTTGTTTCCAGGTTCTGGCTATTACGAATAGTGCTGCTATGAACATAGTTGAACATGAGTCCTTGTGGTATGAATGAGCATTCCTTGGGTATATTCCCAGGAGTGGTATAGCTGGGTCTTGCAGTAGATCGATTCCCAGGGACTGTTTTTGTGTCAGCCAATTGTCCTGAGAAGCCACCATCTCTCTCCCTGCGACTGCTTTCCCGCCTTGTTTGACGTTCTAACAGCCTGGAGAGAGCATGTGCGTGTGGATGTCCTGTCTGCAGAGACCTGGGTACTTGGGGAGGTGCTGAAATGATGAGCACGGGCAGGAGCAGGGCTAGTAGGGGTCCAGGGGAGACCCAGTCACAATGGAGCCCTTACCCACCTGTCCATTTGCAAGTGGGGAGATATGACTTGTCCAAGGCCACACAGTGAATTTGTTACTGAGCAGTCTGTCTGACTTAGTATTGAGAACACTAAGGTTCACACCCTAGTAGGCCAACTACCTGAACTCAGAGCCCATGAGAGGGCCAGAGTATGACACAAAGTTCATGCAGGCTCCTCTTGAGGCCCCATCCCACCAGACAGGCCACACTTCCAGGAACACCCCACCCAGCTGCTGTGGCCAGAGGTGGTGAAACATGCAAAGCCCTGCCTTGTTCTCTCACTGTGCTCCAGAATGATTGATGTCACTTGTAGTGCCGTCACACCTATGGAGCGTCCAGGTGTGCAGATGAGAGAAAGAGATTCCTGTCATTATCTACCCAGCCATAGCATCTGATGGCTTCACGAGGATCCTGGACCCCGGGAGGAGTGAGCACTCAGGCCAGCCCCCACCTGCCATCGGCCACAACTTTGGGGAGTCACTTGACCTCTTGGGAGCTCGAGCTCCTCCGTGTAAGACAACACAGAGGTGATACCCAAGGCTGCTGCTTGTCAGGTGAGGGTAGGGTAGCTCCCTGAGAGAAAGGTTCAACAGGCTTTTTAATGGAAGCAGCCTGGGGATGGTGTCCAATACCAAATGGTCCAGAGACTTCCCAGAAAGAACAGCCTTTGCTCTGAGTGGTATCCACACCACATAGATGCAGGTGACAGCTCCCATCTAGAGCAGTACATCCAGGGGTAAACAGGCCTTTGTGAAGCTCTGCAGAATTACACTATTGTCCCTTCTCCTGGGCCCATAGGTCTGTAGCCAGCACATACTGTGGGAGTTCTCAAGGGGCAGCTTTTAGCTCTCACTGGAACGCTCAACTACAGACTTGATTTTTCTGGAAGTAGCCCTGTGGAGAGACCAGCTCTTCCTCAGTGTGTTACTCAGGAGCAGCCAGCCCCTTCCCTCTGGTTCTTCACTTCTGACAGCAGGAGTGGGGTCAGGAATGGTACCTAGAATCTCTGCACTTGGGAGGCTATGGCAGTAAGACAATGAGGATTTGAGGCCAGCCAGGGATATATTTGAGTTCCAGGCCCTTCCTGCTAAGTCACTTCCCTCACCAATGGCAGCCTGGAGACCTGGCTGGCCAGCAGATCAGCAGTTGCAGTCATCAGGAAGGAACCAGAGCACCTACCCTGACCCTGTGAACATGGAACCTGAGAGCCAAGAATGCTGTCTGAGCTCATCTCCTACAGCAGAATGAGTGACACGCCAGGTGCGGTGGCGCACACCTTTAATCCCAGCCCTTGGGAAGCAGAAGCAGGCAGATCTCTGAGTTTGAGGCCAGCCTGATCTACATAGCAAGTTCTAGGTCACCCAAGACTACATAGTGAGACCTTGTCTCAAAAAAAAAAAAAAAAACCCAACTTAAAAGAATGAGTGGGTACCAGTGGCCTGACAGTTGGTAAATTATTAGTTGCCTTTTTCCAGGCACTGGCCCAGAATGTCCCTGCATCTCGACCTCGCTAAACTAGGTGAGCTTTCAAGTTCAGGGACTAAAACTAAAAGGACTTCTGGATTGCAACTAAGACATAAGGAGTGCTAAGCCGGTATTTGAAATATGTGAGCAGAGTGGGAGCACACACACAAACAGCTTAAACTGAGATTGTTTAAAGAGAGCCCTTACTGAAACTGGAAGAGAACCCACAGGCTGGAGGACTACGTGACCCAAATGAGGTGAAGAGAAAGCATTAAAACGTCTGTAGTATCGCGCGCGCGCGCGTGTGTGTGTGTGTGTGTGTGTGTGTGTGTGTGTGTGTGCGCGCGCACGCGCTTACACGCTCAGGAAGACCTTCCTAGAGGAGGGGAGGCCCAAGAGATGGCATCAGGCAGAGGGAGGTCTTGCAGGCAAGGGCCCCAGGTGTAAGATCTGGTGCTGAAGGACTGCGTGACAAGAGCAGACCCAGAAACAGGTGGATCCTACCCCTTCTAGAAATTGGAAAGTTTTACTGGATGAAAAAAACTGGAAACCATTTGATGCATACATGGCCAGGCTTTGCATCTGAACATGCACAGCTGAGGCAAGTTTCAGCCAGCTTTACCACAGGGCTGTTCTGTGAAGATCCAGTGGGCTCACACTGTACTGCCAGCCTCACTCCCTGGGGCCCATCACTGGAAGCCACAGAGTCCCCAGAGAGGTAGGCTAGGACTCAGAAGCACAGACAATCCCATTTGTGCCTGAGGGCAGACACTGGCCTACACTGCCCTCCAAGCTACTGGCTCATAAAACTTTTGTAAGGTACCCCGCACTTTCCTACCCTTGGTATAGGGCTCCCGCCAGTGTTCGGCCTGGTGATGACACAGATAACTACACAACTTTCCCAGAAAGGAAAAAACTGCAGGATGTCACGGAGACCCTCTACATAATGGGCATCTGGCTACCCAAGTAAGAACTGTCGTCCATCTTAACCACTAGAGGCAGGACTTCTCACCGCCTCTCCCACCATGAGCTGACAGGCTAAATGGTGCACCGGATAAACACAAGTTAGGAGAGGCAGTACCCCACAGATCACAGAACAACACCACTGGGCAACCTCAGTAACATTTATTGACGGCCACTCCTAATCCAGGTTCCAGGGTCCAAGCAGTGTGAGTGTGGGTACTCAGTGAAGTACCACACCAGTTCCCCAGCCAGTGAGGACAGTGAGCTCACTTGGACAGCCTAGGACAGAGAACAAGCCCAGCCTGTAGCCAGATGGCTCAGCTTGCTGTCTGGTCCCTCACTTGTCTCTTACGGGAACGGCGTGAAGCGGTGGAAGTTGAGTGGGGTTGGTGAGGGTATGCTCTGAAGTCATGGGTGTGGACGAGGGAGTGCACTCAGGGATGAACAGTTAGTTGCCCGGTGACAAATGACTCCAAGTGGCACATGTCCTCATCAAGGAGACCCACATAACCTTGACTCGTGACCCCCAAGCAGATGGCAGATCAAACCCCCTGACTTTGTTGTCAGGAGCTGGGCAGGCCAAGCTCAGGCCTCACCTGAGTCACTGTACTGAAGGCCCTCTGCTGTTCCAGTGATAGCCCTGTGGGGTCCTAAGCCCACCCTTTGCCTCCAGCTGCTGTGACCTGGCTGCTGCTGACTGGTGGCCCCTATGTGAACAGTCTCTGAGTGAGCCGCAGCACAGCCTCATAGGCCACAAACACCACCATGTTGACAGGAAAGGCGCGGCAGCAGTTGAGCGCCAGCCCTTTGAAGAGCACCCTGGGGCCCTCCTCCCGCACGCTGGTCACCACACAGTGCAGGAGGCCCCGGTAGCGCTGCTGGCCCTGCCCATCCGCCTGCAGGCGTGACTTGATCACATCCATGGGGGTGGCCACGGCCCAGGCCAGGACTCCAGCACAGCCTCCAGCCACCAGCACACCTAGGACATCTGTAAGACACAGTGACCATGCCTTATTGCAAGCTTCTCGGAGACAGGACCCAGCCCAGGGCAGTTCACTAACACTAAGTCAAGATAAACCCCTCTATCACTAAGTCATTGTGTGGCCTTGGACAGTCTCACACACACACATACACACACACACACACACACACACACACCCCTCAGAAACCCAACTTGAAAAATAAGGCAGGCAGGCAGGCAAAGATGCTTAGCTTGACTCAGTGCTGGTGAGCTGCCCTGTGCACAGATTCCTCTCCCAGCCCCCATCCCACTGGGCCAACCCCACCATCTGCCCGTCACTCACCTGGCTGGCTATGGCCAGCAGGGGTGAGCCACTCACAGAGCATGGCATAGGAGAGGAAGTAGGTGGCAAAGGAGTGACCTTCACGAAGGAGCAGAGCTGAGCTGCCCTTGTAGAGTCCCCGAAGCCCCTCCTCACGGGCCACTGTGGCTAAACAGTGCAGTGGCCCACGGTACTTGGGCCTGGGCTCCAGACACGCAGTGGGTGCAGGACACAAAGCAGGAGCCACTGACGTCCAGGAGGCTGAGGGCCGCCGCTGCTGTGTCTGAGCTTGGGCCTGTGTCTGCAGGCGGACCTTGGCCACCTCAGTGGGTGATGTCAAGAACACCTGGGACAGAGAGGAAGCAAGATTAGGACTTGCCTACAGCCTGCCCACACACTGAGACCCAGCTCTCCAGCTCTAGGACCCAGTGCTGAGAGCCTGGATCCCTAGAAGCTGCAAGCTGGTCCCAGGGTTTTGATGGTGCTGTGTTGAAAGCCAGCTCAGCCAATTTAAGGCCGAAACCAAGGTCTCCTACATCTCTCCTATCTGAGAACGCTGGCTTGAGACAGACCGGGTGCTAAGTTAATGTGACTAAGTTCAAGAGCATAACTGACACAGTTGTTTGCTAAAAGCAGGGCATGGTGGTCACTGTGGGACTCAGATGGATCAGGCTGCACTGGGGTCTTTACACGCCCAGTCTCCCTTAATTCTCATCACACCTCTTGCCAATGAGATGGCGGCTCAGAGAGGCTCAAGAGTTGAGCCTGGCTGGCTAAGCTTATTGGCCTTTAGTCTCTGCACTGTGTGTAGTGGGCACAACGCTTGGCCCCTCAGCCCATGGAGGCTCTGATTAAGGATTGAGTGGCTTATCCATGCTCCATCCTGGCCTGTGAGGGACCTCAGCTGCACTTGCCTGCCTGGTTCCCATCTGTGGTGCCTGATGCTCCATCTCCACTGAGGATGAGGGATGCCAAGTGTCCATGGTAACACTAGATGGTGTTCAGTCATTTGCTAGACACCCTGAAGATGGAGCCCTCCCACCTGAGAGGTCAGAAGCACCTGAGTGCTATCTCTCTGGGTCCTCACACCCTGACTGGGAGGGACACCAAAGGGGCCTAGCCCATCCCAGGCAGAATACTAGTTCCTCACCACAGTCCCCATGCCCTGTAGGCTCTACCTTCACAGAGCCGCAGTCTCAACACCTGTTGGGAAGTGTGATTCAAACTCCCTGGGTATCCTCGGATGCCCTTCCACCCTCAACTGCCTCTACTCACCCGCACAAGGCCAGAGGCACATCCTGAGAGTGTGATATCAGCCTTGGTGGGCTTGGCGTCAGTGCTGCCGTACCGGAAGCGGCAAATGTGAGCCAGGCAGTGGTGGTAGGTGCCAAAGGATACAGATGACACCAGGGACACCGTGCACACAGGCAGTGAGAGGCCCCGGTAGAAGCCCCACACCTGGTGGATAGAGACCAAGTAAGGACAGGATCCGAGAGAGAATGCCCTGGGGCTGGGACATCTAGGACAGACCACCATCTCCCTTGCCTCCAGACATGACCTTTGGGATCTCAGCACTTGATGTTTGAGGTTGTGTGTGTGTGGGGGGGGGGGGGGGGGGCTTAAAGAGACAGCTGCCTGATCTTGATAGTAGAACCAGCATGATGCTCAGCTAACCTCTGCCTGCATAAAGCCCCACGTTCACTTGCATAAGTGTCCCCAAGACCTTCCCCTGGATGGGCTCCTCCCTGGCCTTCAGAAGCTCAGGTTCTCCTGTGCAGGGACTTGGTTCTGTACCATATAGGGTCCCCAGTGCTCAGACTTTGGGGCTCAGAGGGGATTCCAGGGCTGGGCACAGTCCTATCTTTTTGGAGGGCTAAGAGGCTAGGGCTCAAGGGGAAGGACATCACTAGCAAGTCCCCGCCCGATGCCACCCTACCATCGGGCCCCAGTCCTACCCGCTCTTGACGATACGTGTCCCGGATGCAGTGCCAGATGCTTGCGTACTTGGCCTCAGTCTGGATCCTCACCTAGGGAAATGGAGAAGGCTTCAGAAAGAGCTGGCCCTGGGCCTGGGGCAAAGCCAGTGGAAGCCTAGGCTCCGCCCCTTGACTCTCAGGCATGCTGCTGAAGACTGAGAATGAGACCCCTGAGGCACAGGGAGAGAGAGACCGACAGCCCCAAGGGCCACTGGGAGCCATGGAAGGTGTTAGTGTAGGAGAGAGCTAGGTCCTCTTAGCATTCTAATTGAGGACCCGAGCTGGGGACAGGAGACACGGTCATCTAAACCAAGGTAGGGCCTTGCTGTACCTTCACTGTGTCCAGAGGGTAGCCCACAGCAACTCCGCAGACTCCTGCAAGGCAATCAGAGAAACCAGTGAGGCAGCAGGAGGTGGCCCTGTCAGCACTGAGAGCCCACCCATCCCAAAGGATGGGAGAATGTGGCCTCAGGCAAGCCCCCCTCTCCTACCTCCACCTGACCCTACCTGGGCTCCGCCTCTCTGCAGCCAGGTGAGAAACTGAGGCTCAGTATGCACCTGCCAAGCTTGCTAGATATCTCCCAACCCTGAATCCTGGCCCAACTGTGCCTATCCCCATTGCCCAGGCCAAGGACGTTCCTCAGCCTCCCCTCTGACATCACATTTTGGGAGAACATCTGGTTCCACTCTGGCTGACCCTGTCTCTGAGCCAGGCAGACTTTGCCCTCAAGCCTGAGCCTGTGCCGGGTTTGTGTGGGAGCCAGGTGAACACCCACGCATTACAGAGATGGGGGAGGGACACATTGTGAGTAAAGGCCAAGTGAGCAGCCCAGACCCCCCACCCACCCACCCAGGGCTCTAAAGGGCCAGGATTGCCTGGAACCAGGTACGTGTGGAATAGAATGTGCACTGCTGCTATGGTCTGAACAGACTCCCCCAGAGGCCCAGAGGCTCTGCGGGAGTGGCAGAGCCCGCAAGAAGCCCTTAAGTCACTGGGGTCACATTTTGGAGGGGACTGTGAAATTGCAGCCCCTTGTTTTTATCTTCCTCAACAAGAGAACTCCCTACCATTGTCCACCAGCAGCCACACGGAGGCCCAAGCAGTGGGGCCACCTGGTGGTCACAGCCTGGGGAACTGCCTGCTAGGTAACCATTCCTCTGCATGCGTGGGTACACTGAAGACAGTGGACACAGCTGCTGACCCACCTTGCAGAGGGCCTGTAGTGCCGCCCCTGGCTTTGGACCAGGAAATCCACACCGCCCTCCTAGCCCTGCTGCTCCAGCTCTGGGTCCTCCACATCTAAGGCTAGCACAGCCTTGAGGAAGCTGAGGAGCCAATCAGGGGCTTGGGCTTTCTAACCCCCCACCCCCCACCCCCCAGCAAGAATGCCAAGGACACTGTAGAGGATGAGAAGGCCCATGGGGTTGTGTCCTGGGACATGTTCGAGTAGAAGAATGAATTTCTGGGTGGGGGTGGGGGGTATAAAGCAAGCACCTGACAGAAGACTCGAATGGAATTACCCTCTATGTCTCTCAAACACCTCCCCAACTCCTATCTGTCTCTCAAAGCCCTCCTCTCTTGGGCCTTCCTGCTGTGCTCTTGGTTGCCTCTGCCTGGAAGCATGTTGATCAGAAACTGTATCACATGGCCTTGCTGCTATGGCCCACATGCCATGGCAACCTCTACATCAAGAGTTCTTCAAGGGAAGGCTTGGGTCTGCATCCCTGGGACCCGGGGCCCAGACCCAGCCCAGAGCTAGGACCCCATCACTAGGGCCTTTCCTGTGGCTATGAGGAGGGCATGGCCTGCTGTGGTGCTAATGTTCAGAGGAGCAGCCAGCCTTGGTATGGCAGAAGCCAAGACCCCCGACAGCCCCAGGCAGGGCCAGGACCCAGTCCTCCGAGGCTATCCTTCCTGGCCCCCAGGCTGTTCCCAGCAGTGAGAAAGCCACCCACGACTATTTCACAAGAGCTGCGGGGCCAAGGGTGCTACACTCAAAATAGCTGCACAGCCTGCAGATCGATGACCCATGGAGTCCCTGTGGGCAGCCACCTCTCCCCTCGGTCATCTCTCCCTAGGAGGGAGACAGTTACAGCCACAGGGAGGTATGATGTTGGTAGGCCTCAGTGGACCAGAGAAACCATCCATCCGGGCCAGCTCTACGTCGAGTTCCCGCTTCCTGCCATAGAACTCCTGGGTGCACTGTTCTTCCCTTCTGACCTCTCCCAGGGCTTATTCGCCCACACCAAGGACCCCAGCCGTCTCCTAACTCCATAGGAACAAGTTCCTCTTCCCAAGCCAGGGATCCCTAGCCTGCCTCGGCATCCTGCCTAAGCTTCAAGGCCATGTGGGAACCTGCCCTCCCCTTCAGCATCCGTAGCCCACTCCCGGGGTCTGCTCAAATCTCAACTTAGGGCTCCCTCCCACTTACCACACACACAAAAGCACCCTCCCCAGATCTCCCCGACCCCTGCACCCCTCTATCCCTGTCTCGTACCTCCAATGGCCCCAGCAACAAAATCCATGGACAGTGTGGGAAATGAGAAGAACTCTGGTCTCTCTGTCTGTGCCACAATGGCCAGCTCCTACAGTTCTGCACATCTTAAATACCTGTGAGCAGAGGCGGAGACAGGGCTGCACGACAGCCTGTTTTGATGCCCACATTCACACACCCCACAAGGATCCTGGTGTCGATGACCTCAGCATCAGGAAAGCAGGTGAGAGGTCATGGGAGGGAGCCAACCCCAGACATGGGTCTGCCTCTATTTCTGGATTCAGACCATGCCTGGCTTCTGACTGCTTACAGTGGCTGTATTAACAGTGACCCCCTTGTATGGGTACCCCACTTCACGGTTTACCTCCAGGCCTGGAAGGGAAGCAAGGACCTCTTCTAGTCATGGAGCCACCAAGACCCCAAGGGGGACTTGCCTGAGGCAGCCACCGTCTTAGAGCCGTCCTCTCTGACAGCAGCCTTGTCTCTATGGCCACTGCTGCTAGTTCCCTTCAGAGGCTCAGTGACCCAGGCTGCAGCCCTACCAAGTGACCTGGGGGACACCCTCAGGGCCAGAGAGTTGCAGAACAGAGGGAAGGGACATGTTGACATGGAGCGCCCAGCAGTTCTATCTGGATGGCCCTCATGGAAGGGCAGAGGGAGGCCACGTGTCCACCTGTTTTCCTGTTATCTGTACGCTGGCCTTGAACAAGCTAGTTTCAGACTAGGAATGACCCCTCACCCCGACACTTTGTCTGCTTTTAGGCAAGTAAGCAGTGCTAGCCGCCACGGCAGAGGGCAGAGGGCAGAGGAGACAGAGGGAGACTGGAAGTAGCCTGTCCAAGGCCAACATGATGTCCATCCTGTAGAGGGATGTGGCTCAGCATCTGATTAGAAGTTGACCTGCCTGCCATCATATTCCAACTCCACCACTTGAGACAAGGCCTGTGGCCTTCCTCTGCCTCCACTTCTCCACCCAAAAAATCTGTGAGCACACAGAGCAAGCTCCAGCTGTGTTCCTGCAGAACTGCCAGCCAAATTCATTAATAGAAGTAGAGGGTCTAGAAAGAGGTGATGGGTCTGCTCTGGAGAGGCAGCTGGGCCAGATGTTACACTCAAGAAGCTAGGCCCTTGGTCAATAAGGGAGCCTAAAACACACATTCCACCTGAGAGGACAGGGACCCTTGGGTCCCACATTGCCAGTGGAGTAGGGCCATCCACCATGACACTGGAGCCCAAGGCCCCACAGTTACCTGGGTGCCTTTCTCTCTCTGCCCCACATCCAGACAGTCTCGGTGTCCCTCTTCTACTCTCAGTCAGGACCATTTGCCACTGTCCACCCACACTGCTCTAACCATGTCATTATTCCTGGACAGCAGCCCACCTGTCCAGGCTCCTGATGCATGCAATCAACACATGCCAGATGTCAAACACTGAGACACCTTGGTAAACACAACAACCTAGTCTCTGCTCTAGAGACCTGATTTGCTGGCAGAGGCACAGAGAGTCCTAGAGAGACAGGAAAAACCCAGCGGGGATTTGCAAGGACCGATGTAGTCAGCTGCTGCTTCCCAATTGGGCATGTCCGTCACTATGAAGTAGCGTAGCCATGACAACCCACAGGACACGCTCGAGAGAGTGGGCCTAGTAATGTCCCTCATGATGCAGGAGGCTCCTGAGTCTCTCCAGGCCTCTCTCCACCCCAAGATTACTTAAAAACAGCCCTGAGCACACAATGTCAGAAACATAGATGGTACATTTCCTCAGTTCACAAGTCAGTTTCATTGACTGTGATTTGCCAAGTAACCCTGATTTTACCTGATGGTGTGGCCATCTGCAATCAGATTCTTTTATCCCAATCTTAGTTATTAATATTAGTTCTCAGGTTATACATTACACAGTAACACACACACACATACACACACACACACCGCTAGATAAATAAATGCGATTTTTTAAAAATGATTTATTTAATGTGCACTGGTGTTTTGCTTGTATATACTCTGTGTGAGGGTATTGGATCCCCTGGAACTGGAGTTACAGACAGTTGTGAGCTGCCATATGGGTGCTGAGAATTGAACCTGGGTCCTCTGAGAGAGCAGCCAGTGCTCTTAACTACTGAGTCATCTCTCCAGCCCCAAATGTGATTTTTCTTTCTTTTTTTTTTTTAATTTATTTATTTATTTATTTATTTATTACATATACAGCATGTATGACTGCAGGCCAGAAGAGGGCACCAGATCTCGTGACAGATGGTTGTGAGCCACCATGTGGTTGCTGGGAATTGAACTCAGGACCTCTGGAAGAGCAGTCAGTGCTCTTAACCTCTGAGCCATCTCTCCAGCCCCTGTAATTTTTCTTAAAGAGACAGATAAACAGGGTGAGTCTTCCCAGCAGCATGAATGCCTTTTGAGTCTCTTATGAGTAACCCTAATAAACTCACTGGTCCCCCGATCTGGACTTGGGTAGAATTCTTTCTTTGGTCTACTAGTCCTGTCTCTATCTGGAATGAAGAGACATTTCTTTACATTGCCTCAGGGAGAGTCACATGATATCCAGAGTAACAGGGAGAGAGGAGAATAAGCGGTCGGGGAGCTGAGGCGAGGGAGGGAGTATGAATTGGGAAGGCGACACTGGGACAATCATGTTCTCTCAGTCCCATAGCCTAATTTCTCCTACCCTTTGTCGTCTGACCAAACATGCCCAAAGTCACCAAAACTACAACTATCCCCAGAGGGTATCCTCCAGTGCCTTGTACTGGTTCCTCTTGGCTGTGAACCTCTCACAGACACTGATGGTCTACACTGGTCTTCCTCTACACCCACAGGATACAGTTCAGGGTGGGCTGCTATTGGGGTGGTTAAGTGAAGGTAGGTGAGAACAGGTCAGTGAGCAGATGGAGGGACAGATGGATGGGCTGGATGAATAATAGAGAGGCAGGGAGAAGAGGGAAGGATGGATGGATGGATGGATGGATGGATGGATGGATGGTTGGATGGATGGGAGATGGGCAGATGGGTGAACAGATAAGCAAAGGGAAGAAGGCTGGACAGAGACTGGGATGGATGGGAGATGGATTAATAAATGGATGGAGACTGGGTGGACAAATGGATGGATGGGTAGAAATAGATGAAAGATGGACAGCTATCTGAACAGATAAGCAAGGCGAAGACGGATGGATAGAAATGGATAGATGGAGCAACAAAAAGGTGGGTGGGTGGATGGTTAGTCAGTGGATGGGTGGGTTGACTCAGAGATGGAGAAATGGGTGAATAGATAAGGGAAAGATGGGTTAGTAGAAACAGATAACGGATAGAGATGAATGGAGGCAAAGATGGCATGTGGACAGATGAATAAACAGATGGGGACAAGGGAAGGGATGATCGGAGGAAAGAGCAGTTGGTGAGTGGCTACAGGCTGGCTCAGGCCATGGGAAGGGAAGGTTGGTTGCAGTCCATGAGGAAGCAGCTGAAGAAGACAGAAGAATGGTGCTGCCCGTGCCTACCTTGCCTCCTTCTGGAGTAACTGTAATCACGAAAGGCCTGAGAAATATTGGGGTCACCTTCCACTCTTTGCTGATCTGATAGAGAAGGTGCCAAGGAAGGAAGAGGCCTCTGCCAAGGTGTTCCTCTGTGTTGGGGAGGCGTGGGTACCCTTGGCCTGAGTTTGTTGTAGAGAGCGGCTTTGCCCAGCACGAGACCTTGGGTCAGGGACATAAACTCCCCAAGTCTTGACTTTCCTAGTAGCCAGTGGGTCTCAGGTCTTGCATGGACAACAGGAAAAGCCCAAGGAGTATCTGATGGGGCCACATCCTGCCATGGGCTAGGTAGTTATCATTGGCATAACTTATTATCCAGGCCAGCTTTAGGCCTCCTTCACCTGGATATCACAACCCACACCTGGGGCTGCCACAGAGAGCTCTTGGGAGAATACAGGCTTTCTGAGACACCACAGGGGATCTAGGAATATGCTACTCATCTTACGAGTTATACCCAACCAGAGAGGCAGATAGTAAGTGGAGGACATACAACCCCGGCCTCAGGGACTTGCTGTCCAAAGGGAGCCTGTGAACTCTTTCCTGCTGGACATGGCAACACATGCCTGTAACCCCAGCAATTTGGGAGCTGGAGGCAGGAGGATCAGAAACTCACTGCTGCACGGCAAATTTGAGGCCAGCCTGGGCTACTTGGGACACTGTCTCAGAAAGTAATTGTGCCTCAGCTTCCTGAGTGGTGGAGGCACAGACGTGAGCCATCCACCCAGCACGACGGGCTTTGGATGTCTCTTTCTTTTTAAAGATTTTAAGTTTATTGTATGTGTATGTGTGTGATTGTATGTATGTGCACCACAAGCATGCATGTGCCTGCAGAGGCCAGAAGGTATAAGGTCACCTGAACTGCAGGTACTGATGGTTGTGAGCCACCTAACACAGGTGCTAGGAACCAAACCTGGGTCCTCTGCAAGAGCAGGAAATGCTCAGAATCGCTGAGCAATCTCCCCAATCCCAAATGTTTCTAATACTGGGTTGCAATTTATTTCCTTCCTCCTCCCGTCCATGTGTCTTCATCCGAGTGTCTAGGGATCCACTTCTTGTACATGTCCATAGCACTCAGAAAAATGACACAAAGCCAGAGGCTGTGAGCCAGGTAGCTTGGGATAGATCGGCCCTGCTCTGCTGCATGGCCTGGACAAATCCTGTAGCCTACCCAGGCTTCACTTTCCTTACCTGGAAAGCAGAAACTGTTCAGTAAGGGTAGGAAGAGGTTAGGTTCCAATTCTCCACCCTCCAGTGCTGGGGATGGAACCTGGGACCTCATACATGCTGAGCAAGTGCTACACCACTGAGCGGCATCTCCAGTCCCTAGGGTCTGCCTTTTAAGGACAGAGTGCCAAAGATTTTGCAGACATACTTTAAAAAGGTCTGTGTATGTGCGTGCACACACATACACATAGAGGCCAGAGAAGGTGTTGGATCACCTGAAACTGGAATTACAGGCAGTTGTTACCCACCCAACATGGGTGCTGGGAAACAAACCCAGGTCCTCTGGAAGAGCAGCAAGTGTCCTTAACCACTGAATTATCTCTCTAGCTCTATGGAGGCACACTTCCAAATCATTACCAAGAACCAAGAACCATAGCTATGAAGTGCAACAGGCTGTCCCCAGCTGGGCTATCCTGGAGGCCTAAGAGGAGCTAGCTGAACCATTTGGAAGGGGCCTTCTTTGAAGGCAGCAAGCAAGAGTATGTTCCATAATGAGCTCCGAAGAGCCAATGGAGTGAGCTGAAGGGTCACTGTGGTTTGGGACACATTTTATAGGTGCAGGCATAGCCTGGCCAGGAACAGGGACATTACTGGGGGGGGGGGGGGGGGCGAGGCAGCAGTTTGGGGAAGGGAAAATGGGACAAAATGCCAAGAAGGAGGTAACGACCCAGGCTTACAGACTACCTGCTAGCTGCTAGACATCCTCTCTGTGGTCAGGAAGACCTTTACAGAGGTCACACCTCAGAGGTGAACCACACCCTTCACGCTCTCTATCCTCCCTGGCACAAAAGCCTGGTGGAGCAGACACAGGGCTCCACACCAAAGGGCTGGTGCAGAGGGTAGGTAGAAGCTGATCTCCCTGCCCAGGGCTGCCCCTAAGGCTGAGCAGGAAAACTAGAGAAGCTGTGGATACTGCCTAGAACCCTGTGGAAGCTCTCAGAACTCCTGGTTCCAAGACACTGAACATTGTTCTCCAGCCTTCTCCCTCAGTCTCTGGAGCTGCCCAGGTCTCCCACATCTGATATTCATTGAGTGACATGCCTGCTATGACAGTGACCAGCCTGGGCTCAGGACACAGGACCCACCCTGCCAGCTGCCTCTCCCTCTCCTGTCTCCTATGGTACCAACTCCAGCTAGTTCTACCACACCCCAAATCAAGGCTGTGCAGGGCACACTGCCCTCCAGGGCCTGTTGGTGCTGACCGTGGGCTGGGAACGGTCTGCTCCTGGCATCATCAGGCTGCCAGTATGCTAGTGGGAGCCCAGAGGGCATGCAGACTAGGCTACATGTGGTCAGACACTCATGAGAGACCCCCATGAGCTTCCAGTTCTGGAGCACCCTCAACAGCAGAGCCCCACAGCCCATTTGTATTTATCAAGTCATGACGATGCAGCTATTTATAACAAGTCCTATCTTGAGTGTCTGGTGTCCGCTGACTCATGAAAGCCAAGTGGGTTCTGAAGTAGGCCAAGACAGCCTCTGGTCAACCAAGAGCTGACCCCAGGGGAACCATTGGAAAATGCAGGACTCCCACACACATACACCCAGGGCTGGAAAGCACAATTATTAAATTAATCCTCATCCTCTACTTCCTGGAACTAGAGGATCATGGGTAGCAGGACAACAGCAGAGTTGGGTATTGTCTGCTCCTTGGTTCCTTCCCCAACCCTGAAACAAACAAGACCTGAAACAAAGGCCCATATGGTGCCAACCAGGACAGCCAAGCAAAACCAACCAAAGCACGCTAGAACCCTGAGACATTGTCCCCCAAAAGCCTTTAAGGTATACCGAGGAGGCTGGCTTCAGTGCACACTGTCTGTCCTGCTCAGGGGCTGGGAATCTGATTTAGCTCTACAGGAACTCGATGCTCAATTTCTCTCTTGGAAACCTTAAGGGGGTACTCACATCAAGGTACACCAGCCAGCCAAACCAGTTCCTCTGTGGCTGCCTGCCAGGCTGAGCAAGCCACTCTTGGTTCCAGGTTGTTTCCTACCCCTGCAAAGCTGACCCCTTCCAGCACTTCCCTGGCTCCTCAGGGTGGCCTACTAACTAATTGAGAAGAGATCTTACTATGTAGCAGATAGCACAGCCTGTAGCACAGGCTGGCCTTGAACTCATGGATGATGCTCCTGCTTCAGTCTTCTGAGTGGAAGGCCCTGCCGGAGGACCAAACTCAGGTCCCCTTGTGTCTATACTTTTCAAACTAAGCCATATCATCAACCTCTTACTGGATTTTTATTTTATAAACATTTCATTTATTTCGTGGGGGTTTCTTTGGGGTGTGTGGGGCATGCATGCCATAGCGCAAAAGTGAAAGTCAGGGGACAGGTAGTACTAACTGGTTCTCTTTTTTTACCATGTGCATCACCAGACTCCATCTAGCTAACCCCTCCTTACAGCATTTTGTTGTTGGAGAGTGTTGTTCTCACTATGTAGCTGGAAAGGCTGTTCTTGGTTGTCAGCTTGACTACATCTGGAATTAACTAAAACCCAAAAATGGAGAGGTACATCTATGAAGGCTTTTTGCTTATTTTGACAAGGGAAGATCTACTTTTTTTTCATTTTTATTTATTTATTTATTTATTTATTTATTTATTTATTTATTTATTCTATTATCAGCTTGATACAGTATAAATTCTTATCCTAATAGTGAAATGTTTCATTGAGGCTTGCCCAGTAATTGAGTAAAACCAAAACTTATTATAAGCCACAGTCATTCTAGGGGGTCCCCCCCCTCCCCCCGCTATGTAGCCTCCCTGGATCTGTGGGTTGCAGTCTGATTGTTCTTTGCTTTATGTCTAGTATCCACTTATAAGTGAGTACATACCATGTTTGTCTTTCTGGGTTTGGGTTACCTCACTCAGGATGATATTTTCTAGTTCCATTCATTTTCCTGCAAATTTTATGCTGTCATTGTTTTTCTCTGCTGAGTAGTACTCCATTGTGTATATGTGCCACATTTTCTTTATCCATTCTTCAGTTGATGGGCATCTAGGTTGTTTCCAGGTTCTGGCTATTACAAATAGTGCTGCTATGAACATATTTGAGCATGTATCTTTGTGGTATGATTGAGCATTCCTTCAGCATATGCCCAAGAGTGGTATGGCTGGGTCTTGAGGTAGATCGATTCCCAATTTTCTGAGAAACCACCATACTGATTTCCACAGTGGTTGTACAAGTTTGCATTCCCACCAACAGTGGAGGAGTGTTCCCTTTGCTCTGCATCCTCTCCAACATAGACTGTCATTAGTGTTTTTGATCATAGCCATTCTGACAGGTGTAAGGTGGTATCTCAGAGTCATTTTGATTTGCATTTCTCTGATGGTTAAGGATGTTGAACATTTCTTTAAATGTCTTTCAGCCATTTGTGGTTCTTCTTTTGATAATTCTCTGTTTAGCTCTTTAGCCCATTTTTTAACTGGATTGTTCCATATTTTGATGTCTAGTTTCTTGAGTTCTTTATATACTTTGGAGATCAGTCCTCTGTCGGGAAGATCAACTTTTAATCCAGATCTTTTGAGGTGGGAAAACCCACCTCTAATCTGGACCACACCTTCTGCTGGAATCCTATATAAGGATATGGAAGAAGGAAACTTTTGCTCTTTGCCAGCTTGCTCTCGACCTTGCTAGCAAGTCCATTCCTTCACTGGCATTAGAGCCTACTACTTCAGGATTCCAGCATATACTGATGACCACCTGAGACATCCAGCCTCGAAGACTGAGCAACTACTGGATTCTTGGATTTTCCTTCATAAGCAGCCATTGTTGGATTAGCTGGACCACAGCCTGTTAAGTCATTCTAATAAATCCCCTTTCTATATATAGACGTTCTATAAGTTCTATTCATCTAGAGAACCCTGATACAGTAGCCTTGGCTAGCTTAGAACTCACTATGTAGACCAGGTTGGACTTGACCTTGTAAGAGATTGGCCTGCCTCTGCCTCCTGAGTGCTGGGATTAAAGATACAAGTTATCACATCCAGCCTTACAGGATTAAAAAAATTATTATAGACTTGTGTGTGTGTGTGTGTGAGAGAGAGTGTGTGTGTGTGTGTGTCTGTCTGTCTGTCTGTCTGTCTGTGGAAGATAGAAGGAGCATTGGATCCCCTGGAGCTGGAGTTACAGGTGGTCATGAGCTTCCAGACATGGGTATTGGGATCCAAACTCAAGTCTTCTGAAAGAGCAGGGAGTGCTCTTAACTGCTGAACCATTTCTCTACCCCTAGGATTTTTTTTAACTTTAAGAAATACATTTCAAGCAACCGGAACCACCGGTTGCCTTTCACGAGCCACATGTCCCTAGAGAAGGGAGACACTGTTAGCCAGTAAGGCCCTACTTCCAAATGCCATCACCTCAGGGCTAGGATTTCTATATATGAACTGCAGTGAGAGGACATTCAGACCACAGTGGTGTGCCAGTCAGGCTCCTTAAGTGAGAACTGGGTAGAGCCCAGTTCTAGAGCTATGCAAGGTTAGGGGAAGGGCTTCCCAGAAGGAGGCAGCCTTCACAAAGGCCCTGAGGCAGGAGCAAGCTTGGCATGTGAACAAGAGCTGAGCAAGAGAAGGCTGGAAGATCAGTGGATGCAACCATGTCATTATGGCCCTCCTGTGTCCTTGGCATTGGGCATAGATTTTATATCAAGCAAGGTAGGGGCTGACTGACAGCCCCATTTGTCACTCAGTATACAGGCTCCAGGGTAGGGAGATCAAAGGACGTGGTGCTTCTTTTTGCCTACTATTGGTTCTGTTTCTACACTAAACCTGTCTTATGTAAGAACTCAGGAAAGACATTTCCAAACAAAACATGTCACTGTGAGCAGTGATAGTTCCTTCCCCACACTGCTTCTCTCCTACTGTTTGCCCTTCGGCTGGGATCCTCAGAGCTAAACAGACCCCAGTACCTGTGGGGCAGAGTTTGAAGAAGTAGTACATTCCTGATGTAATTCTACCCTTGTAAAATGCAAGAAAAGTATAAAACAATACAGCCCCAAGATGTGGGCAACCCAGTACTCTTTCTGGTCTCTTCCCAGGTAACTACCAAGGTCAAGTATTTGGACCCACCTTGTCTTCTGACTCAGATCACCAAAGGCCTGTGCAAAGGGCTCTCAGGTAGCAAGACTGCTGTCTCAAGTGATTCCCTCCCATATCAGTGCCTGCCCCCCAAGGCACAGACTAGTGGGCCCTGAGGGCACACCCAGCCCCACAGAACAGATTCTGACCCTCTTAGGGCAGCATGCAACCTCAGCTTAGCCTCCCATTCCCTCACACATTTTTGTCCCCAAACCTAATTGGTCCAGAAGTAATACCAGCCCCCCACAACTGGCCCATCCATGCTGTCTGCCTACAAGGTACCTAGAGGACAGTGCATAGAGTCCCACTGGATCCCTACAGGGACTGTCCCTGGGCCCTCCCTCCAATGGTTCTGAAGCTTAAGTATGGAGTACCTGATGTGTGTGCCAGGCTTCTGGGCCCTTCTCCAGCACTCCTAGAGGGTCAGAGCTCCACACAACCAAGGCCAGGATAGACATCAATGTAAAGGCAGGCTCTTCCACATTCCTCCCTGCCCTTCTCTGTCTGTTTTTTTTGATGCATGTTCTCTTGAAAACAAAACAACAGAGGCTAGAGAAATGAGACTCAGCAAGTGATACACCTGCCTGCCCAACATGCACAAGGCCCTGAGTTCCACCTCCAGAGGAAGAAAAAGAAACCAGATGTTATGGTGCACACCTGTAGCCTCGGCACTCAGGGGGCTGAGGCAGGAAGGGGGCAGGTTCTAGACCAACCAGGGTTACCTACCAAGATCCTGTCTCAAAAAGAAAAAAGCTATAAACAGAATGGACTGTTCTTGTCTCATTGGTTGCCCTCTCATTTCTTAGAACCCAAAGCTAGAGGTGGAGGTGTAGAGATATGAGCTTTACCCACTTGGGTCCCCAGGGCATTCTTATGACTATGTCCCTGTATGAGGACTGTTGGGTTTAATGGCCTGGCTCGGGGCAGACCCTACATTCACCCCAGTTCTGATGTCTACCTTTTCCCTCTTAGCACCTGCCTCCGGAAGGCACCCAGACAGCTTAGAGGCTGTGGAGATCAAACCCAGGCCTCCAGACCCCTAGTTCAGGGCCCAGCAGCCACCACAAGCACTGGACTTAGCAGTCAGCAGGCCTGGACTTGGATGTCGGCTTTACAAAGGGTCCATTCAATTCTAAGAATGAACATTACCTCCCAAGGTCCTTGCCCTCAGCTCCAGGTTCACTGGAACCTTTAAAGACCTGTTCCTCCAACTCGGTACCCAGTTCAGAGAGGGTAGAGGTGAAAGCAGTATGCAGGTGACCAGAGGACGCTTTTACAGGACTCTCAGCTCAGGAGAAAGTCATGACTAACAAGAGACCCTGGGAGATGGTGGTTGTGTCCATCACGGGGACCTGCTTCAAGATTCCTTGCCGTCGTAAATATTAGGGGCAACTGGGTGGGTAGGCACGTCGGGTTCTCACCCTACCTAACCCTTAGTGCTCTCCACACCAGGAGCACCTGCACACTCCTTGCCCTCCAGCAAGCTCACCCTGTCCCAAGGCCCAGGGCTGCATGGTGTTTGCCCCCTGATCTAGTCTGCTGGCAGCTTCCAGCCCTGTCCTGAAGCCTCCCTCTCCCTACAACCTTCAGCAGCTCCCAGGAACACCTCAGGGCTTGGCGGCACCCTTCCATCCATGGGTTCCTTGTGATTGAAAAGTTCATCTCAACCAGGCGGTGGTGGCGCACGCCTTTAATCCCAGCACTCAGGAGGCAGAGGCAGGCGGATTTCTGTGAGTTCGAGGCCAGCCTGGTCTACAAAGTGAGTTCCAGGACAGCCAGAGCTGTAACACACAGAAATCCTGTCTTGAAAAACCAAAAAATTTTTTTTAAAAGTTCGTCTCAGCATCATCCAAATTCAAGTCTCTGGCCCTGCCTGGGCGCACTCAAACCTCAGACACACGCCCCCCCCCCCCCCGCCCCACACACACCCCCCCAGCGCCTTTGCCTAGGGAGACCCGGGGCCTAGGAGGTCCCTCCAGTGGGGAGTAATTCTCGAACTTTCACAACTAGCTGTGTCCAATACCAGAGGCCTTGGAGAGTCCCGGCGTTCCACGTGTGTTCGCCACAGTGCCCCCAGGACACTGGCAAGGACGATGAGGTTGAGCAGCTGAGTCGCATCCAAACACCGTGAGGGGCCCCAGGGTCGAAGCAGAGCGTGCGCCGCCCCTTGCACAGCGCAGTTGGGAGGTTCCCGGCTCCAGGGCGCAGTGTGCCCACTGCAATGCCCCTTCCCTGCGCCGCGCGGGCGGGCCCGAGAAGCACAGTCTTTGTCTGCTGCCCCCCTAGTGCCCCCGCCCGCCGTGTCCGAGGCCACACCCTCCCGGCGTACCCAACCAATGAAATTTGGCGACAGCGCCCAGAGCGCGGGGTGTTGTCCGCTCCTCCTGTACCCATTGGTTGCGTTTTGCACCCGCGGGGGCTGCGGCCGGCAGGGCGGGGTGCGCGGCGCGAGGTGAGGCCCCGCGTGCTGGACGCCGGGGGAGCGCTTTCCTAGGAGTCATCACCCAGCCGTCATCTGGACTTGCTTTGCGCCCGGAGGCCAGACAGCCAGAGCCCCGACGGCCCGGGGGCCCGAGGAGTAGTAGGACTCAGGCGGCTCGCGGGGCCGGGCCATGGCGCTCGACTTCCTGGCTGGATGCGCCGGAGGTAAGGAGACTCCAGGCATGCCAGGAACGCAGCCTGCCTGGTGCGCGGGGACAGGTGTCTTCTCCACCCTTCCGTGTGCACTGGGTGCGAGGTCTGGGGATCCCGGCGGTACCGCGGCTTGGTCAGAGACAGGGACAGACAGGAGGATGCGCCCGCGGATTCTTCCCTCCCAGCAGCTGTTCCGAGCGAGGCTGGTGACACCGCGCGACCTCCTAGAGGGCTGGCCTGACCCCAGGCGCCCAGTTCTTCCCATGTGGTGCTTTGAGCTACTGAAGGGCGCCGAAGACGAGGAGGCGGTCCACCGGGTGGTCAAGTCAGCCTAACTCGGGAAAGCTTGAGGTGGAGAGCAGATCAGGTTTGCCCATGACCCGAGGTGCGGACCTGTTGAACCTTTAGTCCTTTTCTTGTACCTAGAGGTGTAGTTTATTTAGTATTAAATACAGAGTCTGCTTTAGCCATTGGGATTCCAGGTAAATTGGCGGAGATGGCAGTGGTCTGGCTGGTTATGTCAAGGCTGAGTTCAGCCCTGAGGCCCAGGCCTGGCTCCTCACCCACCTGTCTACTGTCTTCATCCGCTTACCGTCATAGCCCTACCCGGAAAGGTCTCACCTGGAACAGTGATTGACTAGCCTTGGCCTTAGGTGTTTAATCCGTGCTTGCTTCTTCCTGGGTGGAGAAGGCTGGTCTGGCAGGATGCTTTCCCAGGGCAGTGATGTGCGTACAAAGTGCTTGAGAGCCACCAGGCTGTTACTGAGTCCTCTTTAAGCTCTGGGAGGGGGACAAAGTCCAGAGATTTCTGCAAGTTGGTGAGGAATTAGAGACACAGAAGGGGTCCCATCTTATCCTCCACCTGTAGCAGGAAGGATGAAGGCCCCTTCTATGGCCAAAGTCCCCTTGTGTTGTTAAAGTCTCCCCAGGGCCAGGGTTCCATTTGTGGTTGCAACCTGGTCAGTACACTTGTCCTGGGGAGCATTTATTCACCCCTTGGCCAGACCTGCTTAGAGACCCAGACCACCTCCATGTCAGCCACCCCATGGACTCTTGCTCAAGTAGGCCTTTCCTGCTTGGGATGTCCATCCATCTTCACCCTTTGAGAGCCAGGGTGAGGGGATCATGTGCCCTACCTCTAGCCCTGGTCTGCATTCTCACCCAGGGGGCATAGAGAGTGCCCAGCTACATGGAAGTAATGCAGGATGGGTCTGAGACGGAAGTCACATGCAGAGCTTTTTTCTGGGTTCATCCAGTAAGGGAAGAAATGGGGAGGGGTTGTAACCTCACACTCAGCCTCTCTGAAGGGATAGGGCTGCTGGGGGACAGACAATGATCTGATTGTGCCCTAGGCATGCCTTCCGGGTTCCCATCACTGCATGCTGTCAGACTTGCTCTGAATGTGGGGATCTGGACTTATAAAGCGCCTGCCTGGAAGGGATGATAGCGGGACCTCTTTTCCAGAGGAAGAATGCACTGTGGGTGTGCCTGAGTGGTCCAGCACACATCCTATCCTGCCTTTAGCCTCTGTGGAGGCAGGGTAAATATCTTGACTAATGGTTGGTTTCTGGTAGGAACCTTTCTTTCTACTAGAAGGGTGGGGATGCTTCTACTCACCCCCTACTGTGTAATGATGGGTCTCAAATCTTGAGGCCACAGTGGCCCCTGGGTTCAGGCCAGGGCATGGGTCAGTGTGACAGAGAAATGCCGGATTACCAGGTGGTGTCTGTGTGGAGGGAACAGACCTGTCATCTCTCCCAGAACTGTGCTGCCAGGCGTCTCTAGAACAATGAGTGGTCCCTTCCTGTCCTTGGATACTCATGGTGTCAGAGCTACCCTGGCTGTGGTCAGTGGCTTTGGATTTAGGAGATGGGTCCCTTTTTGTTGGTGTGACTAGACTAGGGGGATCCTCTTGGAGGTGGTGAGGCAGGGCTCCTTGGCTCTCAAAGGGACTGTGAGATCAAAAGGACATGGGTAGGGAGTGGGGATGCCAAGACCTGCCAGCTTGGGGCCCTCCTGGGGCTTCCCAGGAGAAGGGGTGGGTAAGAGGCTTCAGAGTCTCTGCAATGTCTTGAAAGTGGCAAAGGCTGTTGTTGCTGCTACCTGTGAGCAGCTGCCCACAGCTGGGCTCTCTGCTGGCACCAGGGAGCCCTTGGAGGGAGAAGGAAGAAGGCTAACAGGGTATAACAGACGCTCAGCATACCAGCCACGAGGACTAGGCTTTCCAAAGACCTAAGAGATTCAGATTAGCCTAAGAAAAGAAGTTCCGGAAGTAAGATTTGCAAATACAAAAAGTGGTAAGTGGGGGTTGGGCCACTGGGCTCTGTGAGGTCCTGGTTCTGCCCTAGTAACCACTAACCAGGAAGTTAGAAGCAGGTGAAAATTGGTGGCTCTCCAAAGGGAGGAAACAAGGTCCCACCACTAGAAATAGGCGATGTTGTGAGGACATGCGGGGTTCCAGGAGAAAAGGAGCCTGCCTGGAAATGGTGACTAGGGGGACTAGATTATAGTGGAAATTTCCCTGGCTTGGAAAAGGGCATGAATCTGCAACTCGAGGCTGGTGGAGTGCCCAGCAGGGTTGCTTTAAAGACACAGGCACACCCCTTGGCATTCCCCGGTGGCATTCCTAAAATCCACACGTAAATCTCTGAGGTGTCCTGATAGAACAATGAGGAGAGGGTTAGCTGCAGGTTTCCCAGCTGCAGCACTGGACGTAGCCCAGCAGACTCCAGGAGGAGAGGAGCCGTGGGCAAGTGGCAGTGATGGGGGCCTGGATGGGCGAGAGGTGCCTCACTTGTTTTCCTGTGTGAAGACTGGAGTGTTACTAGAAAGTGTTTAATGAAGTGCTGAACACTAAAAGAGCAGATCAAAAGAAATCCAGGTAGCACACTTGCAGAGGCAGGCTGGTTGGTCTCTGAGAGTTTGAAGCCAGCCTGGTCTACATATATATAGGGAGATCCAGGCCAGCCAAGTCACATAGTGAGACCCTGTCTCAAAAAGAGAAAAAAAAATGTTGTTGCTTTTGTTGTTGTTGTCGTTGTTTTAGGACAGAACATTACAGAAGGATGCAAGGCACAGTTTGGGAGCAGATGTCACCCTTTAGTGTCTCCTGGCAGGATCTGTGGCCAGGCCTGACAGGACCAGCAGAGATGAGTGGTTAGGAGGCAGCCCCAGGGCCCGGCTGGGGCTCCAGTTACATCACTCACTGGCCATGCACCATAGATGTACTGCTGTGGGCTTCTCGGTTCTGGTTTCCTCGTTTGTAGAATGAGTTAACCAGCCTCTGGAGTGGGAGGGTTAGGATCAGCATGAACCCAGGACGATGACCAGCAGTTTGTAATGTTCTTGTTCATTGCCCAACATTAACCACTGCAGTTAGATATAAAGTAAGCAACCAAAGAGAACTACTTTCTTTCTGCATTGCTAAGGGAGGAGCCTAGGACCTCAAGCACTGTGAGCAAGCGCTCCACCACTGGCTATAGGCCAGCCCCAAAGAGGCTCTTTAGCAGATGTTTCCTAGAGAAGGAAACCTCTCTGACTTCTGTTTCTTCTGAGAAACGGGGTCATTGGGCTGCAGGGGGTGTGGGGATGCAGAGGAGTCATACCCGCAGGCCATTCTGAGGAATGTGCTTAAGCCTTTGAGGAGAAGTGAACCTTGGTCCTGAGGGTGGGGTCTCTGGCAGGCCCTTAAGTGATAAATGTACTGAACATGACTCAGAGTAGTGTGGCTCTTGGGAGGTGTCAGCCAGCAGGCAGCAGGTCTTCAGGTAGTATTTCCTGGGGGTTCCTAATCTCCAGGCCATCCTGGAGTGTGTGTATGTGTGTGTGTGGTGGGGGAGTAGGGGAAGGACGATGCTAAGTGCCTTTCAGGTGAGAGGAATAAGGCCGAGACAACGAGTCCTTTGTGAACATGCTTGGAGATAAGTAACAGAAGGAAAATTCAAATCCTGGTGGCAGGTTTACCTCCAACTCCAGCATCTCCGGTTCAAATCCCAGTACAGGCTAACCTCTGACTCCAACATCCCCTGAGCCTCCTGTGGTGTCAGGCTTCGGGACGGTGATGTACAGTTCCCAGGGGACATGACACCTCAGGGAGCTGCAGGGGAAGGCAGAGGACACAGCTTTGAGTCAAGCAGATGCTGGCTGCTCTTGTTACCAGAGGTGAGGTTACAGGAATTCCTGGGATGGGCCCAGGGTCCCATGGGGACCTGGTCAATGTGCCCTTCCCATGTGTCATGCCTGTCCATCCTTCCTTGCCAGAACCTCACTCTCCCATCCGTCCCCCCAAGATTCTGCGAAGTTCTGAGGCACTTGGTCACGGGTACCTTTTTCTTCTAGGTGTGGCAGGTGTGCTTGTGGGACACCCTTTTGACACAGTCAAGGTGAGTCTCTTGTGGAGGTACAGACAGGTTGGGACAGGCCTGCAGGGCTTCTGCCCCGGGAACACAGTAAAGGTCATCCCTCAGGTTTTGAATGAAGGTAGGGCAGCTGGCCCTCACTGAACACACTGACAGACCCTTCCTCCTGGGCAATGCATCTCCCACAGAGGCTGAACTGCATGTCGAGCTCACAAGTTCTGCTTTACTTGGCAGGCAGAAACTGAGGTGTTGATGGACAGGTTTCTTCTCATCAGCTGGAGAAAGAAAGCTCACCTGGTTGTCAAGTATAGTTCCCCTAGCATCTTCTTTGAATTATTATTATTTTACGTGTTTTGTCTGCACGTATGTCTGTATGTCTTGTGTGTGCCTGGTGGAACTGGAGTTTCAGGTGGTTGTGAGCAGCTATGTGCGTACTGGGAATTGAACCCAGATCTTTTGGGAGATCAGCCAGTGCTACTAACTGCTGTTAACTCCATCTCTTTGGCCCCACCCCTAACATCTTCCTGAAAGAAAAGGCAGAACTACAAGGAATCAAACCCTCCTGGGCCAGGTGTGGTAGGTATAGCACACCTGGAATTCCAGCCCTGGGGAGAATTGAGAATTTGAGGCCAGTTTGTGTTAGAAAAGCGTGCCTCCGCCTTTAATCCCAGCACTCAGGAGGCAGAGGCAGGCGGATCTCTGTGAGTTCAAGGCCAGCCTGGGCTACAGAGTGTGTTCCAGGAAAGGCGCAAAGCTACACAGAGAAACCCTGTCTCAAAAAACAAAAAACAAAAAACAAACAAACAAACAAACAAAAAGCCTGCCTCAACAGCTGGGTGTGGTAGCAGACCCTAAGGTGGCGGCATTGGGAAGCTAAGGCAGGAGGACCACAAGTTTGAGGCCAGCCTGAGCTGTATAGCAAGACCACGTCAGAAACACACACCTGAAATAAACTCGGGGGTATTTCTCTCCCGGTCTTTATGGATCAGTGCTTGTCATGACTTTTGAGTGCTGGCATCGACCTGCAAGGCAGTGTCACCCAGCAGGGTCCTAAGGAATACCACTTTCAAATGCCAAGGCTCTGAACATGGAAGCCCTGGGGCAGGTACCTCTTGAATCACGCCTTGATTAACTGGAGCTCCAGTTTCTATGGGTCCC
This sequence comes from Peromyscus eremicus, assembly GCF_949786415.1. Lineage (NCBI taxonomy): Eukaryota > Metazoa > Chordata > Mammalia > Rodentia > Cricetidae > Peromyscus > Peromyscus eremicus. The sequence continues at coordinate 56,813,159 of NC_081430.1, read as the reverse complement.
AGAACAGAGGTCAAGGAGACAGATGCACGTCCTCTGGTGGAAAACCCCTGTGGAAGCTTCCCCTGTGGCTGGAGTTGTAGGTGCTCAAGCTAGTCCCATCAGGACCCTGCCTCAGCCGTTTACAAGGTGCCCATTGGCCCTGTGAGTGGCAGGGCCCTAGGCCAGATCTGTACTTGGTTCAGGCTCTGAGCCAGGCTCCTTTCCCACTTGTGTAAGGGAAAAGCTGGAGGCTGGATGCATCAACCTGAGCTGGGCTGAGTTTCACTTCCTGGTTCTTCCTTTTTTTTTTTTGTCTTCAGTGAACCAGGTGTTTGTTGGCAAGGAAAGGAGCTCATTAATTCAAAGGTGGGATTTCTTCCTGTGTGGGTGTAAGGGCCTGGCCTTGTGCACGGTCTTCGACCTTACAAAGCTCTGTCCTTGGTCCAGGCATCTGTGAGGTGAGGGGGTGGATGAGGTCACTAAGGCTGGTTGTTTATTGAGCATCAGGATAACTTGAGTCACGTCAATAGGTTAATGCGGGCTCTAGACAGCACAGACCTGTCACCTGGGATCCCTGGGGAGAAGGCTGGAGAGCAGACTCTTGGCAAGCAGTGGCCCATGAATTCCAGTCATAGGTTTGCAAGAACGAGGCCCTGATATACCCTGTCCACAAGGCGACCCGCCATGCCCACATTCTGTCTGGATGCCTTTTCCCAATCACAACGAGCCTGGCCATATTCACATATCATTGATTTTATAACTTGTGGTCAAATGTCTCAAACACCTCCCACAGCTGTGTCCAGCCAATAAGAGCCATGGATTCACTTCCTCAGCCTGGCATTGCAGAGGCTGCTGACTTGACAGGTACTAGATTCTGAAGCAGGCCCCTCAGGGGCCTTTTGTTCTGGTAGGCCCAACTCCTCTGAACTGCTGAGCCCATGACCACCCTTCTGCAGTTATTCAACCATAGGAGTCACTCCCTTGCCCATGGATACCTGGAAAGTGATCTTTCCGAAAATTAATTTGTATACACCCCAACCCCTAACTATGGTTGGGCCATTGGCATTCAAGCCAACTGGCCATTAAAAAGCTGTTTGTTTTTAGTGTGTATGGGTATTTTGTCTGTATGTGTGTATGTGTACCATGTGTGTGCCTGATGCCCACGGAGGCCAGAAGGGCACTGGATCCCCTGGAACTGGAGTCACAGAAGATTTGAGCCACAGAGTGGGCGCCTAGAATTGATCCTGGATCCTCTCATAGAGCAACCAGTGCTTTTAATCACTGAGCTACCTCCCCAGCCCTTTGCACATGCTAGGGAAACTAGTGTAGCTCTGTCACCAAGCTACAACCCTAGCCCATGACTGACCCTTTCTGAATCCAGTCAAGGGAGCTCCCTAGCTCCTGAGACCGTGATGGAACCTAGTTTCTCCCATAGCAGTAACATGGATTCCAAGTTCAGGATACGCCCCTCTCCTCATGCCACCATGAAGCCAGCGTCAGGAGCAGATAAGCTCTCAGGCAACAAAGAGTGCTTTGACGTGGAAGAGGTTCTGGGCCACTGGGCCTGGCAGTGGCCCCAGGACCTGGAGTTATTGCCATGGGTACCTAGGGAGGCTGTCAGCTGGCTGTCACCGCTCATGACTCATGGTCATGGTTGTCAAAGGGCTACTAGCAGAAACCAAGCAGGAGCGGAACGGAGGCCCAGTACCCCACCCTGATGGAGGTTAGTGGTGGGACACCAGGCTGGGATTCCCCTTTGACCTCAGCCTCATATGGGAGGACAAGTGTCACCTGAACAAGGGTTGGCCCAAGAGCTGGTCTGCACACGAGAGACCTCTCCTCCACTCGTCTTGGGGACTCCCAGCCCATCTGCAGCAGACTGTCCTTGTAGCTGTTAGCTCTCAAACACCCAACCCGGCCGCACCCTGGAATCCTGGTTTCGCAGAAAGTTACTTGGCTGCCAGCCTTGTGCACTGCAGGCCAGGGGAATTGCTTCAGTGGCCCCGCCCATCCCCGCTCACTGGCTCTGCCCCTGCAGGTGCGGCTGCAGGTACAGAACATGGAGAAGCCCCAGTACCGAGGGACTCTGCACTGCTTCCAGGCCATCATCAAGCAGGAGAGTGTAAGTGCCTGGGCGGGGCAGTTGTAGGGCTGGGGAGCAAGCCCGAAGGTGCTACCGTCCCAGGCCAAAGGCCCAGGAAAGGTCATCGGGGTACTCATGAGGGACCATGGGTGTGTGAGTTGATTGACTGAGGACTCTGCATCTAACAGAATTCTGCATGCTGCCTATGAGCAGCCAGGTGGTTAGGGCTGCCACTTGGGTATGGAGGGCCTGAGGAGTGTGGCTGGGCAACGCAAACAGGGCGGCACCCCTCATCCTGATGGCATTTCTGTCTCTGCAGGTGCTGGGCCTGTATAAAGGCCTGGGCTCACCACTAATGGGGCTCACCTTTATCAATGCCCTGGTGTTTGGGGTGCAAGGCAACACCCTTAGGGCCCTGGGTCAAGACTCCCCACTCAATCAGTTCCTGGCTGGTGCAGCAGCAGGTGCCATTCAGTGTGTTATCTGCTGCCCCATGGAACTGGCCAAGACAAGGCTGCAGCTGCAGGATGTGGGCCCTGCTCGAACCTACAAGGGCTCCCTGGACTGCCTGGTACAGATTTACCGGCACGAGGGCCTGCGTGGCATCAACCGAGGCATGGTGTCCACCCTTCTGCGCGAAACGCCTAGCTTTGGTGTCTACTTCCTCACCTACGACGTACTGACGCGTGCCATGGGCTGCGAGCCAGATGACCGCCTGCTGGTGCCCAAGCTGCTGCTGGCGGGGGGCACGTCAGGCATCACATCCTGGCTCTCCACCTATCCTATGGACGTGGTTAAGTCACGACTGCAAGCCGATGGGCTGAGAGGAGCCCCTCGCTACCATGGCATTGTCGACTGCATGCGGCAAAGCTACCAGGCTGAGGGCTGGCGAGTCTTCACACGAGGGCTGGCCTCCACGCTGTTGCGTGCTTTCCCGGTCAATGCTGCCACCTTTGCCACAGTCACTGTGGTGCTTACATATACCCGGGGTGCGGAGGCCCAGCTAGACAGTGAGGCAGTTCCGGCCACCCCTGCCACCCCTGCCGGACCTGCTCTGGCCCAGCCTTCCAGTCTGTGATGCTGGCCATCTCACCAACACCCCCAGGGCCATGTAGCTGAAACTTGACACAGATAATGTGGCTCCTCAGCCAGTCTCCTTGCTCCTTGGCTGGTGATACCAGCTAGGGTATACCCCACTGACCTCCTATTTTCTTAGCTGTAAAATGGGGACTCTTCCTCATACATGGTACATTTGGGAAGGTCAAGCCTGGCTAAGTCTACACTCTGCAGAAGTCTACACACTACCAAGAAGAATCTCCTAAGTC